>NC_044347.1:31331805-31460851 GCF_007364275.1 Archocentrus centrarchus
GCCCTGAGCCTGGTTCTGCTGGAGGTTTCTTCCTGTTAAAAGGGAGTTTTTCCTTTCCACTGTCGCCAAGTGCTGCTCATAGGGGGTCGTTTAGACTGTTGGGTTTTCTCTGTATTATTGTAGGGTCTTTACCCACAATACAAAGCGCCTTGAGGCGACAGTTTGTTGTGATTTGGCGCTATATAAATAAAATTGAATTGAATTGAATTGAATTAAATTCTTGGACTTAACCTGTACAATGTGTAGAAAAACAAAGAATTATTTACTGTCAGCTCCTCACACATAAATGTAAATGTAAAATGCAAGGGTCGCTGTATTTTTTTCAGCATGAAGTATACAGACTTCTCTCTGTCAGTGTTACACAGCACCAATGTACCATCATTATAACAGCAAATTTATTATAACTAGAACCTTTAAAATGACAGAAGCACCATCAATAAACTAGAGCTGAGATAAATTGTGGCTACTTTGGCTGCATGGGAATTTCACTAATAGATATTACACACACACACACACACACACACACGCACGCACGCACGCACGCACACGCACGCACGCACGCACGCATGCACACACGCTCGCACGCACGCACACACACACACGCACACACACACACACAGAATTGAATTGACTGGTTTGTGTTAATTAAAACAAACTTTCCCCTGTGTGCCTGGAGACAAGGCAGGTCTGAAAGCAGTTTATTAAAGATTTGATATATCTATTCATTCATGTTCATGAACACAAACAGTTGTGCTTTGATTTGACAGAGCAAAAAAAGTACACACCAGACAGCAGAGAATGTTGTGGTGTAAAATAACTAATTCAGTTTCTTTTTTTGTATAGTGCTAGTTCACAACAACAGCTGCTGCTCAAGGTGCTTTAAATTGTGAGGTAATTCAATTCAATTCAATTCAATTCAATTTTATTTATATAGCGCCAAATCACAACAAACAGTCGCCTCAAGGCGCTTTGTATTGTGGGTAAAGACCCTACAATAATACAGAGAAAACCCAACAGTCAAAACGACCCCCTATGAGCAGCACTTGGTGACAGTGGGAAGGAAAAACTCGCTTTTAACAGGAAGAAACCTCCAGCAGAACCAGGCTCAGGGAGGGGCAGTCATCTGCCGCGACCGGTTGGGCTGAGGGGAGAGAAAAAAGACATGCTGTGGAAGAGAGCCAGAGATTAATATCAATTAATATTAAATGCAGAGTGGAGTATAACACAGTAAATAAGGTGAATGAGAAACAGTGCATTATGTGAACCCCCCAGCAGACTAGGCCTAATAGCAGCATAACTAAGGGAGGGTTCAGGGTCACCTGATCCAGCCCTAACTATAAGCTTATCATAAAGGAAAGTTTAAGCCTAATCTTAAAAATAGAGAGGGTGTCTGTCTCCTGAATCCAAGTCTGGGAGCTGGTTCCACAGAAGAGGGGCCTGAAAGCTGAAGGCTCTGCCTCCCATTCTACTCTTAAATATCCTAGGAACCACAAGTAAGCCAGCAGTCTGAGAGCGAAGTGCTCTGTTGGGTGATATGGTACTATGAGGTCTTCGAGATAAGATGGTGCCTGATTATTCAAGACCTTGTATGTGAGGAGAAGAATTTTAAATTCTATTCTAGATTTAACAGGGAGCCAATGAAGAGAAGCCAATATGGGAGAAATCTGCTCTCTCTTTCTAGTCCCTGTCAGTACTCTAGCTGCAGGCATTTTGGATCAGCTGAAGGCTTTTCAGGGAGCTTTTAGGACAGCCTGATAATAATGAATTACAATAATCCAGCCTAGAAGTAATAAATGCATGAATGAGCTTTTCAGCATCACTCTGAGAAAGGATGTTTCTAATTTTAGAAATATTGCACAAATGTAAAAAAAATCAGTCCTACATATTTGTTAAATGTGCATTGAAGGACATATCCTGGTCAAAAATGACTCCAAGATTTTTCACAGTGTTACTGGAGGCCAAAGTAATGCCATCCAGAGTAAGTATCTGGTTAGACACCATGTTTCTAAGATTTGTGGGGCCGAGAACAAGAATTTCAGTTTGATCTGAATTTAGAAGCAGGAAATTAGAGGTCATCCAGGCCTTAATGTCTTTAAGACATTCCTGCAGTTTAATTAATTGATGTGTGTCATCTGGCTTCATTGATAGGTAAAGCTGAGTATCATCTGCATAACAATGAAATTGATGCAGTGCTTTCTAATAATACTGCCTAAGGGAAGCATGTATAATGTAAATAAAATTGGTCCTAGCACAGAACCCTGTGGAACTCCATAATTAACCTTAGTGTGTGAAGAAGACTCCCCATTTACATGAACAAATTGGAGTCTATGAGATAAATATGATTCAAACCACTGCAGTGCAGTACCTTTAATACCTATAGTATGCTCTAATCTCTGTAATAAAATGTTATGGTCAACAGTATCAAAGCTGCACTGAGGTCCAACAGGACAAGAACAGAGATGAGTCCACTGTCAGAGGCTGTAAGAAGATCATTTGTAACCTTCACTAATGCTGTTTCTGTACTGTGATGAATTCTGAAACCTGACTGAAACTCTTCAAATAAACCGTTCCTCTGCAGATGATCAGTTAGCTGTTTTACAACTACTCTTTCAAGAATCTTTGAGAGAAAAGGAAGGTTGGAGATTGGCCTATAATTAGCTAAGACAGCTGGGTCACTGATGTCTTTTTAAGTAGAGGTTTAATTACAGCCACCTTGAAGGTCTGTGGTACATAGCCAACTAATAAAGACTGATTGATCATTTTTAAGATTGAAGCATCAATAATTGGAAAGACTTCTTTGAACAGTCTAGTAGGAATGGGATCTAACAACATGTTGCTGGTTTGGAGGAAGTAACTATTGAAGTTAACTCTGAAAGATCAACTGGAGCAAAAGAGTCTAAACAAATACCAGCAGTGCTGAAAGCAGCCGAACATGAAGAATAATCTTTGAGATGGTTATGAATAATTTTTTCTCGAATGTCTAAAATTTATTTGTAAAGAAATCCATGAAGTCACTACTAGTTAAAGTGAAAGGAATACTCGGCTCTACAGAGCTCTGAGTCTTTGTCAGCCTGGCTACAGTGCTGAAAACAAACCTGGGGTTGTTCTTATTTTCTTCAATTAATGATGAATAGTAAGATGTCCTAGCTTTACGGAGGGCTTTTTTATAGAGCAACAAACTCTTTTTCCAGGCTAAATGAGCATCTTCTAATTTTTAGTGAGACGCCATTCCCTCTCCAGCTTTCGGGTTATCTGCTTTAAGCTGTGCGTTTGTGAATTATACCACGGAGTCAGGCACTTCTGATTTGAAGCTTTCCTTTTCAGAGGAGCCACAGTATCCAAAGTTATACGCAGTGAGGATGTAAAACTATTGACGAGATAATCGACCTCACTGGGAGCAGAGTTTAGGTAGCTGCTCTGCACTGTGTTGGCACATGGCACTGAAGAGCATAACAATGAAGGAATTAGATCCTTAAACTTAGTTACAGCACTTTCAGAAAGACTTCTACTGTAATAAAACTTATTCCCCACTGCTGTGTAATCCATTAAAGTAAATGTAAATGTTACTAAGAAATGATCAGACAGGAGGGGGCTTTCAGGGAATACTGTTAAGTCTTCAGTTTTTATGCCATATGTCAGGACAAGATCCAGAGTATGATTAAAGTGGTGGGTGGGCTCCTTTACATTTTGAGAGACGCCAATTGAATCTAACAATAGATTAAATGCAGTGTTGAGGCTGTCATTCTCAGCATCTACATGGATGTTTAAAATCACCCACTATAATTATTTATCTGAACTGAGCACTAAATCAGATAAAAAGTCTGAGAAATCAGACAGAAACTCTGAGTAAGGACCAGGTGGACGATAGATAATAACAAATAAAACAGGTTTTTGACTTTCCCAATTAGGATGGACAAGACTAAGAGTCAGGCTTTCAAAAGAATGAAAACTTTGTCTGGGTCTTTGATTAATTAATAAGCTGGAATTGAAGATTGCAGCTACTCCTCCTCCTCGACCTGTGCTTCGAGCATTCTGACAGTTACTGTGACTCGGGGGTGTTGATTCATTTAAACTAACATATTCATCCTGCTGTAACCAGGTTTCTGTAAGGCAGAATAAATCAATACGTTGATCAATTATTAAATCATTACTAATAGGGACTTGAAGAGAGAGACCTAATGTTTAACAATCCACATTTAATTGTTTTATTTTTGGTGCAGTTGATGAAGCTGTATTATTTATTGTTTTTGAATTTTTATGCTTAAATAGTTTAATAGGTACAGAGTTAAATAGGTACAGAGTGAACAATCTTAAAGACCCAGCAGACTTGTTTGAAGAGTATGAAGCCATGTCCCACGGCTAACCCTAATGCTGAAGAATCTCAGCAAGCAGCAAGTCCTAGTCGAGTGAAGTCATTTGGACAACAGGAAATTCCTGATGGACTGTGTGATACTGAGAACGCGGGAAGATGTGTTAAGTTCTGTCAGCTTGGTGAAATATGTCAGCTGGGAGCAGCGTTCCCAACACCCTGATGAAAATGTCTGCAGAGATTATATAAGCTGTAAAATTTACATTGGTTATGTTTGTGTGTGTGTGTGTGTGTGTGTGTGTGTGTGTGAGCGCTGACACTGTTACTGTAAACACAACACTGTACATGTGAGCTCTCAGTACGATAACTCTCACCAGCACTGTTTCTACTGGCCAAACCTGCTATCAGCATACACAACACAAATGTTACACAACAGATGCGCACTGGCTACAAAGTATCTTGATGTTAAGAATATCAACCAGAGGCAAAACAAGGTAATCACTTCACCTATAATTGCCAACTTTTGTTTTGTTTCAGATTCAAGAGTCTAAAATTTGATTGTGTGTGGTGAGTTTGGTGCTGTTGGATGCCTTTTGTGTGTACAGTGACCATGCTGAGGTTATGATGGTCACAGAGCCTACAAAGCCTGTGCACTGACTGGATGTAAGTGATTGTTCATCCATGTTTTCTGTGCTGTAGAGCAACATAAACTTAAATTGGTTTTGTTAGTATTCCCTGATGAATGCAAAAATAAACCAAAGTAATTTTAGGAGTGGTAATACTATTGCACAAAAACATCATAACAATATGATGTTTTTGTCTGTTACAATGTCACCGTGCTAGATTAAGTGATGGCAGCCATAAAATTGCCTTGTCCCAACTGAGAGACATGATAATTCAATTTATTCCAATTTTATTTATATAGCGCCAAATCACAACAGTCACCTCAAGGCTTTTTATATTATAAGGTAAATGGACCAGTTCTTATATAGCGCTTTTCTACTCAGTATGAGCACTCAAAGCGCTTATACAACCTGTTTTGCATTCACCCATGCACTCCCATTCATACAAGCACTTCCATTTTTACTAAGCTAAGTGCTTTTAATTACCTAACATTCACACGCATTCATACTCCGACAGAACGGTCGGAGAGCAACTTGGGGTTAAGTATCTTGCCCAAGGATACATTGGCACGTAGCCCGGAGTAGCCAGGATTCGAACCGCTGACCTTCCGATCAGTAGGTGACCTGCTCTACCTACTGAGCTACAGCCACCTCAAGGTAAAGACCCTACAATAATACAGAGAAAACCCAACAGTCAAACGACCCCCTATGAGCAGCACTTGGTGACAGTGGGAAGGAAAAAACTCCCTTTAACAGGAAGAAACCTCCAGCAGAACCAGGCTCAGGGAGGGGGGGTCATCTGCTGAGGGGGGCTGAGGCAGACTACATGTTGCTCCTCTGTCAATGATCTTACTGATTTCAACAATGTGGATAATGTCAGCAGGAATTATGCACTTACTAATGACTTCCTCTAACAGAATGTGAACAGAAAATGAAGCGGTTTGAGTGATGCTGTCTCGTGTCACTGCATTTCATCATTCTACCAACACAATTCCTCTTTTTTTTGTACACACCTGAGAGGTAGAAAAGAGTAACTGGAGGAGGCATCGATCAACCTCACAGAATCAAGTGAACAAAAAAATCTGCCATGTCATGACTCGGTTTTTGTGTGCATTCTGATTACAGCATAAATGTACGTACATAACTGTGTGTACTGTTGCCAGGATTTTGTTACCAGCCGACTTATACCTGCAGAACAGTCAGATCTGATCTGAAGGGAGCTGTTACAGATGGGTGTTATGTGGGGCCTTTGATCTTTGTGTTTAATGTGCATAAGATCTCATTTTAAAAGGACAGACTAAAGCATGCCACAAATTATTCTTTTATGGTAAATGGACTAGTTCTTATATAGCGCTTTTCTACTCTGTCTGAGCACTCATACAGCATGCTTGCATTCACACAAGCACTTCCATATGACACTACACTAAGTGCTTTTTTTGCTGTCTAACATTCACACTCCAATGCTTGTGTCAGAGAGCAACTTGGGGTTCAGTATCTTGCCCAAGGATACTTTGGCACGCCGGCTGGAGCAGCCAGGAATCAAACCGCCAACCTTCCGACTGGTAGGTGACCTGTGCTACCTCCTGAGCTACAGCCACCCCGCTATATCAGACATGTTTGGACAAGAGGGTAGCGCCACCTTGGTTAGCAGCACCACAGTTCACAAATAATGGGATTGTCTTTTAGTATAAGATTATGCAAAACAAGAAGAAACAACAATCAAGTGAGCTATGATATAAAGACTGTTCAGCTTCATTTTATCCTGCAGGTTGGCAGTTGGTGTGACTTTGACTTGTCACATGCTCAGACTGAGAGCTGAACTGAACTACAGGCCATCAATCTTTATCTCTGCTGGAAGAGTTAAACAAGGTCACAGGGTGTGTGAGAACCTGTGATCATCACGCCCTCATAAACAAAGCTGTGAAAAGTCAGGAGATTTTGCTCACAACCCATCATATCAGTGCTTTTTGTGACTTTGTAACCAAAATACAAATTAAATTGAAGGATGGCATTTCTACATGCTTGAGGAGATCAAGTGCTCAGCGCCGAGGACAGACCAGGACTTCCTTTGCACAATCGAACAGCTGGAGCTACACTGAAGTGGCCCAGAGGTGCATGAGAAGATGATCTTGAAGTGGCATATCAACCAAATTTAAATCTGGTCCACCGTTTTTGTTTTTGGTGAGCCACTCTCAGGACATTTTGGTTCTGTTACTATTTTTGGAGTTTGATATAAGAAGAAAGCCGGCAGCAGACTACTCTTTGTCCCTGGGTGGATTAACACGTTGTCAAGATTTTCTTCTTACATCCTTTTTCTCTTCAGTGTGAGCAATAGATTCTTTTGGCAAGTTCCTGACAGGTTCCTGAGCTAAGCTTAGCTGAGACAGTCACATTATAAGCAGACACAAAGCCAACCCAAGTCCTTCGGAGGGATGGGAGATTTCACACAGTTAGCTGAGTAGCAGACATTTGATTGCTACTGATGGGATAACTGCATTTAAAGCTGAGTCTGTGTCCTTACAAAACCTAAAGCTCGTACAACATTCTGACCTGAATTCCTCCGTCATTATTAAAATGACTCACTGACAAACAGCTTTATGACTCACAAGTAAAAGTCACTGTGAAACATCACATAGATGTTTGTAAGAGTCCTGATAAGATGGCTGTGAATGACAGGGGTGATACACTTACTGTAGATGAATGGTTGTGTTTTAGCCTGTCTGTGTAAATGTCTTTCTTATTTTAGCATTAGAGCATTAATTCAATTCAATTCAATTTTATTTAGATAGCGCCAAATCACAACAAACTGTCGCCTCAAGGCGCTTTGTATTGTGGGTAAAGACCCTACATTAGGGGTGGGAGACCAGGACTAAATGAGGGGAATCGCTTCCCATCATGCCCCACTTTTCTTCTGAAAGCTCAGGATTGCTTTCCCTGATACTCTCTTCCCTCCACTTGTGCTCGCCGCTCTCTTTCATTTCCTCTCATCCGAATGTTTCTCTGTCCTCTCACTAGCTGCAGTCCATTTTAGCTCTCCTACCCCATTAGCACCCTGCACTGCTGTCTGCACATGCTTGTTGTTTAACCTGTCACCCTTTAAAAAGCTGCTGGGCAGGTCAACTGTTAATTGTTTTAAGATTTGATGACTTACACAGCACATACATGTTCCCAATACAAAGCTGCAACTCGGTGTGAAGCAAACCACCACAGTCACTGCTTGCTCTATAATAACTCTACATAACCTCAACAAACTAACTCAAACTAAAGTCAATAAAATGAGGGGAAAACAGACTTAAGGGTGCAGGGTTGTGTATTTGTTAGCACTGTTGCCTCACAGCACGAAGGCTTTGAGTGTGCTGGTCAGCTGTGCACGTTCTCCTAATCTCCCTGTGGGTTCCTGCCAAGTCCCTCATTGAAAGGCATGAAGACATGGTTAAATCAGCTGTAGGTGTGAATGCAAGAAAGATAAAGCCCATAGAATAACATGCTGTATGAAAAATGGGTGAAACGGTGTCTGTAGCTTGTAGTGGAACATGATTTAGGTGGTGAATAAGACCAGGAAAGAGCTATATATTAATGCCAGTCCCAAACATACTAAACAGAATCAAATCCAGACAGAACCAGTGCGCTGGCAGCAGACGAGAGCAGCAACACATCAGGTCCCCTGATGTTACTCTTCACACTTTCTGTCTTAAAAAAAATGTCTTTTAGCGTTTAATATCCAAAACAAACAAAACAAAACCCTGAATAATCAGAGTGGATCCTCCCCATGGTGAACATGGTTATGAGTATGATTAAACAGCTGAGCTGTAGCTCTGTAGAGTTTAGCTTACTCTAAAAGACTGAGAAGTGCTAAAGGAGGGAAGTACCATTAAGGTTAAATGGTCTTACTGACCACAGTCCCACAGCACACTTTATTCTTCATCACCAACACACTGATGAATACATCAAGAGCAGTCTGGGGCTCACTGTCTTTATCAAGGACACTTAGACATGCATAATGAATTTTGTATTAAAGCATAACCACAGTCACGTTTGCAGTAGGAATTATCTTAGATAAAAGCGCGGTGGCGATTCTGGTTGTGATTAAAAATGGGATTATTTGAGAGGAACGTATTTTTCTAGCACGTGACCCAAAAACTGGTCATGGCTGAGCTAAAGCAGAGCGACCTCAGTGCAAATGAACAACATAACAGTGATGGCTGAGAAACCAAATGATTCTCTGCTAGCTCATGAAGTGAAATGACCAAAACGCAGTTGTTACAGTGTTATAATGTGTATCAGCATTCTTGTAACGCTGCTACGCTCCCCTCTGATGTTCTGTATACTGTTCATCCACCCCGTCCTCTGCAGGCTGCTTTGATCTGTCATTTCAGGCAGTTTCCTCTGCATCCTGTGCTCCACTTGGCTCCAGCTGTATTACCGTGTGTTAAATTTCTCTCTTTGCTGGCTGGCTGCAGATATGCTGAGACTGTGGCTGCAGCCACGGCTGCATCACTATGAGTTATGAAGCTATTTCTGAATTCCAGTCGTTTTAATGAAAACACATCTTTCATATCTGGAAGAAGTGCGGTGCTTTGTTACAGCTCAGTTTGAGCATTAAATAATCTCTGGTTTATGCTAGCTGATGAACCGTTGCTACCCCCCCCCCCCCCCCCCCCCCCCCCGCAGCCCACTAACAGTATTTTCTCTTACCCACTCTTCCAGCTGATCTTTGTGTGTGTTTTGTGATGTTGGCTGGTGTGTAAGAATCCAGGTTGAGCTGTAACAACACAGCCAGCAGCCAACTGCTCACACAGGGACTCACTGACACACTATGAGCTCAAACCTCCAGTCAAAACCAGAGTTTAACAGTGCTTTCTTAGGTTAGGATAGTACAGCAAGCAATCCGTCCATACAGTCTATTCATACATCTGTCTGCACATACATGCATGCATACATACATATGTACATACACACAGCAATCAAGCAAAGCCACATACTCAGCCACGCTCCCGTGCATCCATTGTTACTGCATTTCAAATGTATCACCACATAAAGCCAAGCCTCGGCCTCTAAATGTTACGTGTCTCATCCTCTTACAGTTCCTATTAACAGCTTTAAGTTATTACACTGTTATTCACAGTGTGGTTTTGGAAAGTTAGACAGGTAAAAGAATCTCTGGTTTACACTCACACTTTGCTTAGACTGTATGAACAGGGACGACTCATTCATTTGTAGAATAAATCACATTTGTTAATCCACTGAAAGTGTCTGGTCTCTTCAGAAGGCACCCTTCACCCAATTCTGACATCCTTCATTCAGACCCCTCAGTCTTCTTTCACCCAGCTTTAAACAATATTTCCTTTCTGCACAGTTCTCAAACCCCCTTTCCCTTCCATCCCATCTTGAATCTCCTCCTTCTATTTTATCTTGTCCCTATATTTTATATTGGCACAGCAGCAGGTTCTTGAAAGTCTTTTGAATGTGGCGTTGCACAGTGCATAACAAGCTGGGTTGATAGTAGAGTTGACATAACACAGCCAGTAGCCAATCGCCCAAACTGTGTCAGGCACGCAGGACTGGCAGAAGGTTGAGATCAACACCATCACGTTATATGGTGTCCATGTAATGATGAAAGCCAGCAGGATGGCAAAGATAGTCTTAGTCACCTATAAAGGAAAGGAGAGAGAGGAAAAGTAAATGGATGCTCTGCAGTTCACTAATAGCTGGAAAATCAATTTGCATAGAAGTAAAACTTCAGATGAATCATCTGTGAACTTTGTGTCAGCTCTAAATGTGAACTTCTTACACACTGCAGTGAGCTGACAGTTATGTAGCTCACAGATCTGATGCTCATTATGAAGGCTGACCAGGTTAAATACTAACCACTGTTTTAAACCTCTAGATTAATTTAAGTGTACATAATTAATATCGTAACAACGTGGTGAAAAAGAATCAATCCTTTTGGAATGAGGTCCAAAAGTGCTGAATTATTCAGACGTTCAGCTGTAGCTCTACATAGAACATCATGATAGAACATAGAACATTATCTGTGGCCCATGGCACAGGTCATCTCAAGGCTGAGGGCATTAAAAGCATCTTACAGCTGAGATAAATGCCTGTTACTCCTACTAGCCTTGTAGTTGAATTTCATCCTGACCCACTGACCTATACTGACTGGGTTAGAGCCTAAAACAGAGCAAATGGTTAAGAGTAAGGAACTATTAATGTATCCATATACACATAAGGTTTAATAAGTCATATTTGATTTCTTTGTTGAAGACCTGGTCAAAGGCTGAGTCAAACACTGGAGTCTGAATAACCAGTTCCTGTATCATTTCCACTGGTGTAAGAAACATTATAGAATAAATACATGCACCCAAAGAAACCTGGAAACATCCACAGGAAGAGTCGGTTCAGTTCCCTGTTAGACGTTCTCACGTTTAGTTCCTTCCTGTTTTATTCTGATGGCTGCACTGTGTTCAGTTTTGATTCCCTTGTCTTGTCCCTGATTAGTGTCGGCTGTGTACCCTGGTGTTCCCCCTTTCCCTGAGAACCTTGTGTGCCTGTATAGCATTTGTCTCCCCTCTCTTCTTTGTCATGTTGTGCTGTTTGTCTACTCATGAGGGTCCTTCATGGTTGTCTTAAGGGCTCTGTTACCTGCTGCCAGTTAGACTTTCCCGCCACAGTAAAGGTTTGTCTTTTGTTTATGCAGAGTCTGCATTTTCCCATCAACCCACGATACAATCAGCAACCAAAAACTTTAGCATTTTATTGCACAGTGGTTAGCACTGTTGCCTCACAACAAGAAAGTCCTGGGTTTGAATCCCCCACAGGGACTTTTCTGTGTGCAGTTTCATGTTCTCCTCATACCTGTGTGGGTTCTGCGGGTACTCCGGTTTCCTCCCACAGTCCAAAGAGATAACAGAATCCTTTGTTCAGAGTTTCAGATTAAAAACAGCTGGAAGCACCACTTTTTCATAGATTTTTAAATTTATACTAGTTTATAGGTGATTATAGATTTTATGCTGCAACTGTGAGCTGGACCTTACTGAGTCCACCAAACTGAGTCCCACTGTACAGCTGTGCAAACTGAAACTTCATATGTGCACATTCATCAGCACACAGTTTATTCCATATAGTAAGTTTATGTAGTGTATTAACCTACTTTCTTTTCTCTGGCAGCCATCTGTCTTTTTCTTCTCACTTGGCTTCTAGCAATGCTTGCAAATTTTCTTGCCACAGTCCGAGGGCGGCTGATGGGGATCGAATGCCTCTCGGCTCCATCTACAGGTGGAACAATCTCTATAGCTGTGATGCATTCATCACCAGACTGCTTCGTCACGATCTTTATCTTCGACCACCTTGAAGAGGAAGTGATCTTGTGCATGGCAGAATTGGTTGTTGTTGTGGGTACTGGAGTAGGGTTTGCTAGAGCCTGTAACAAAACAGAGTATTAAGACATTTTATAGTAAGTTTGACCTGTTATTGATGCTTGGGGCACATAAAGTTAGCCAACATCATCTTAGCACGTCGTGTCACTGCTGGCCTCCACACCTCTTCAATATTATCTCTCATCTTCTCTTTGGTCTCCATCTAAGGCTCTTTCCCTAAATTAGGCAACATACGTATGTAAGTGGGTTAGGGGGTAGTAGTGTTGTATATATATATATATATATATATATATATATATATATATATATACAACACTACTACAAATGTTTTTTGTTCTTACTAAAATAATTTGACTGTTATAATGAATTGATTTAATCACTTTAATTACAGTGATTTGTCTACAAAAGATTGCAGCAAATTCAGTTGTTGTGAAGGCTTCAGGGTGCCAGGACGTCTCCTAAAGGTGATTCAGCTGCAGGACCTGTGCAGAGCTTGCTCAGGAATGGCAGCAGGCAGGTGTGAGGGCATCTGCATGTGCACTGAGGTGAAGACTTTTGGAGGATGGCCTGGTGTGAAGAAGGGCTGCAATGAAGCCATTCCAGCACTGGGGTAAAGGCATTATCTCTGAAGCCCCTTTCCAATTGTTTGGGACATCTGGAAAAATGATTGCCTGGAGAATAAAAGCTGAGTGCTGCCATCAGTCCAGTCAAGTCAAGTCAAGTCAAGTTTATTTATAAAGCACATTTAAAACAACGACGTTGACCAAAGTGCTGTACAAGATCTGTAACCCCAAGGACTATACTAAATAAAAATAAAAATATATAAATAAATAAATAAAATAATAAAATAAAAATAAATAAATAAAAACATTAAGAACAATAAATAACATAAGAAAATTAAAAATTAAAACGTTTAAAACAAGTACCATAAAATACCATAAAACAATCATTTAAAAGGAGGTAGCACTGCAGCCAAATGCCAAGGAAAAGAAATGTGTTTTTAATAGAGATTTAAATGTGTGTATCGTCTGAGCTGTGCGGATATGGAGAGGTAGATCGTTCCATAGCTTTGGTGCTGCTGCTGCAAAAGCTCGATCACCTCTCTGTTTTAGTCTAGTTTTAGGCCTCTGTAAGAGCAGCTGGTTCGATGACCTCAGAGCTCTTACAGGGGTGTGACAGTGAAGCAGCTCAGACAGATACAAAGGTGCCAGTCCGTTTAAGGCTTTAAAAGTAAGCAATAAAATCTTAAAATCGATTCTAAAACGGACAGGGAGCCAGTGAAGGGATGACAGGACTGGGGTAATGTGTTCATGCTTTTTTAAACCGGTTAAAAGACGAGCTGCCGCATTCTGGACTACCTGCAGGCGGCGCACAGATGATTGATCTATGCCAAAGTACAGAGAATTACAGTAGTCCAGGCGGGAAGTAATAAAAGCATGAATAACTTTTTCCAGGTCCTGCTGCGGGAGATAAGGTTTTACCTTGGCAATGACTCTGAGTTGGTAAAAACTGATTTTGGTAACAGCACTTACTTGCTTCTCCATTTTAAAACTACTATCTAAAATGACACCCAGATTTTTCACAGCATCACGACAGTGAGGAGCCAAATGACTCGGAGTGCCAGAGGAGTAGCTTGAGGGGTCAAATTTACCAAAGCATATGACCTCGGTTTTGCTTTCATTAAGATTTAGGAAATTGTTTCTCATCCAGGACTTAATGTCACTGAGACAGTTCAGCAGGGGTTCCCATGGATCTCTGCTGTTCAGTTTGATGGGCATATACACCTGGATGTCGTCAGCAAAACAGTGGAAACAAATATTATGTTTCCTAAAAATCGACCCTAGAGGCAACATATACAATGAAAAAAGAATTGGGCCCAGAATGGACCCCTGAGGCACTCCACAAGAAAGCTTTGCTGTGGTAGAAAAACAGTTTCCTAGATGGACAGAGAAACTTCTATCAGTAAGATAAGATCTGAACCAAGTCAGAACCGTGCCTTTAATGCCAATTTCATGTTCTAGGCGGGATAGAAGGATCTCGTGGTCCACAGTGTCAAAGGCAGCTGACAGATCTAGAAGTACTAAAACTGCAGGACTACCAGAGTCCACAGTTAAAAGCAGATCGTTAAAAACTCTTAAAAGAGCCGTCTCTGTGCTGTGACGCATTCTAAAACCTGACTGAGACTTTTCCCACATTCCATGTTCACTTAAAAATGCTTGAAGTTGCTTAAAAACCACTTTTTCAAGAACCTTGGATAAAAATGGTAATTTAGAAATTGGTCTGTAATTTGAAAGAACATCAGGGTCAAGGTTCTTCTTCTTGATTAGAGGCTGTACAACTGCATGTTTAAAGGCAGCTGGAACACAACCAGATGCAAGAGAACTGTTAATTAGAGCCAGTATAGTTGGTCCCACTGAATCAAAAGCCTCTTTAAAAAGGCGAGAGGGAACACAGTCTGTGGGAGAGTTTACAGGTCTCATATTGTGAATCACCTCCTTTAGTGTGGAGAGTGTGACAGGCTCAAACTGCTCAAAGACAGCTCTGCTGGGAGGAGGTGCAGATGAGTCTGTTTCAGGCTGAGGTGATGAAGGCCTGAGGGCAGAAATTTTTTCCACAAAAAATTTCTTAAAGTTTTCGCACAGTGCAGGACAGACCTTCGCTTGGTTCACATTACAGCGAGGATCAGCGAGTGAATTAAAAACACTAAAAAGAAAATGAGGCCTGTGACTGTTACTTGAAACAATGTTAGAGAAATAAGCAGACTTTGCATATTTTACTGCTTTCTGGTATTTCAATAAACAGTTACGCAGGATCTCTAAGGAGACATGGAGCTTATCCTTTTTCCACCTTCTCTCAGCGCGTCTGCACTCACGTCTGAGAGCGCGGGTTGTCTCATCCAGCCAGGGCTGGGAGGAAG
Source organism: Archocentrus centrarchus (assembly GCF_007364275.1). Lineage (NCBI taxonomy): Eukaryota > Metazoa > Chordata > Actinopteri > Cichliformes > Cichlidae > Archocentrus > Archocentrus centrarchus. The sequence continues at coordinate 31,347,031 of NC_044347.1, forward strand.
GTTTGGTGCGTTTGGTTGTAAAAGGGGCAATACAGTCCAGTACAGCAGTGCAAGCAGATATAAAAGAGTTAGTGAAGTCCTCGGTATTCAGGCTCAAGCAAAAATCCAAATTGCTTAAGTCAGAGTTTTTAAAAGCAGCTGCAAAATCAGCAGCGCATGAAGAGTTAACCAAGCGCACACGACGTGTAGAGGATACTCTATTTATCCCAGAGCTGGGGAGCGCTGCTGTAAATAAAACAGGAAAATGGTCCGATATACCACAGTCACGTATCTCTGTGATGCAGACTCTAAGTCCATAAGACAACACCAGATCCAGTGTGTGACCTTTTTCATGAGTGGGACCACACACGAGTTGTGTTAAGTTAAAAGAGTCAATAAGCGAGGCAAATTCTTTAACCAGTGGACCACTCTCACAACACACATGAATATTAAAGTCACCAACAATTAAAATACGGTCATATTTTAGTATGAGACCCGTCAGCAAGTCAGCAAAGTCACCGATGAAGTCCTTCGTGCACTTCGGTGGTCGGTAAATCACCGCGCAGAGCACCGAGGGGGAAGAGTTTATCTCCAACAGCTGCAGTTCAAAGCTGGCGTACAGGTCTGCCGAGACCTGACGACAGCGAAAACTGCATTTAAATATTGAAGCAAGTCCTCCACCTTTTCCAGAGATCCACGGGGAGCTGAAGAAAGAACAGCCGGGAGGTAAAAGTTCGGAAAAAGGTGCAGACTCACCAGCATGAAGCCACGTCTCAGTCACAAACATAAAATCCAACTGCTGTGCGATGAAAAAGTCATTGAGAAGGAAAGTTTTGTTGGCTAACGATCTAGCATTTAGTAGGGCCATTCGGATGACCAGATCCTTGTTAGCTGAGGCCGGGGCCCGCTTCAACAGGCGAAGGTTAGCATGGTTTACGCCGCCTCCACGATCCCGCATCCTGCGCCAGGACGAGGGACGCCGAGTCTCCAGGATGACAGGTGGGACAATCGGCCTGATCCAGCGACGCCCGAAATCCACAGGCAGCCCAACAGCCTTGAGGCGGCAAAGACCACCATCCAGGGGGTAATGAACAGACAAACCTAGGAGTCTCAGGTAAGTTTTGACCCGCACCGCGATACCTCCCCGCTTTCCGCGTCTCCTCTGGCGTTTGTTGGGGACCGGAGCACTGGGCAGCCGGCGCAAATTCTCAGGTACATCCGATAGGTGTGGAGGAAAAATCGTTGAGTTTTTCTTTACAGTATATGCTGGTACCAAAACAAACTGGAGGTTTAGAAGTGTCTGCCGATCGTAGGTGATCAAAGCGGAGACATCTGGGCAGATGACTACCAGGAACAGAGCTACAGCAAACAATACACAGAACAGCTGACGGCAGGCCGTACACAGTGGCGCCATCTTGGAAAATCAATTCAAAGGAGTCACACCAACAGTGTCACACCAACAGTAAAGCATCCTGAGACCATTCGTGTGTGGGGTTGCTTCTCATCTCAGGGAGTGGGCTTACTCATAATTTTGCCATACAGCACAGCCACGAATGAAGAATAGCACCAAAACATCCTTAGAGCAACTTCTCCTAACAGTCCAAGAGCATCTGAAGAACAATGCCTTTTCCAGCATGATGGAGCTCTGTGCCATCAGGCAAAGCGATACCGCAGTGGCTCAGCGAACAAAACATCGAAAATTTGGGTCCATGGCCAGAAAACTCCCCTGACCCCAATCCCATAGAGAACTTGTGATCAGTCCCCAAGAGCCAGGAGGAACCCAACCACAAATTCTGACAAATGCCAAGCATCGAGTATACAGGAATGGGCTGCGATCAGTCAGGATTGGGCCCAGAAATTGACTGACAGCATGCCAGGACGAATTGTAGAAGTCTTGAAAAGGAAGAGCCAACACTTCAAATATAGAGTCTTTGCATAAACTTAAAGTATGAAATGCTTGTTGTTATCAGTATACCATAGAAACACTTGATCCAAAAACACTGTGAAACCCAACACTCCTGTGCCATTCTCAAAACCTTTGCCCACGACTGTACAGTGCTTACAGGCGATGGTGTGCGGCTGGCAGGTTTAAGGCCCAGTATGCAGGACACAGGAGTTTAATGTGAACTCACAAAAGCAGGTTTAATACTGTAGGTTCCCCAAAAACATTAGAGAAGAAAAACTCGGGCAAGGCAGGAACTAAGAACACAAGGCACATAGGTCTGGGGAACGAATGGAACACTCAGACAACATATACACACCAGGTAATCAGGGAGATAAGACACACCAGGGAACACGGCTGAAAGTCACTGGGGAACGTAGACCTGAACTCTACAGTGAATCAGGAACACAGACTTGACCCAACAGCAGAAGGCAGACACACTGAGGGAACCTAATGAACACAGACACATGAAAGAATATCACACGGGGGGTCTGACACATGGAGGGGGCACACAGAGGGAGGAACTAAACCAAAGCACCAGGATCAGGGAGCAAGATGAAATACACTGAAAATGAAAGCATATAAGAAACAATGTAAACACAAGACAAACCAAGAATCTCATAGAATATTTAAATAAACAAACTCTCAAAGCCTACAAAACACAGTGTGACTGACCCAGGACCAGGACCGCAAGAGTTCAGAACAGATTTGAATTTGATTGTTTAATATTATCCAGTGTGCCAAATACTCAGACTAACAGTCTTACAGAAGGCAGTGGACAAGCTATCCAAAGCCCAAGCAACGGGACAAAGTTTGTGGCATGTGTCAAGCCATAGAGATGTCCAGCATAAGGACTGATGAAGAGCTGTGCTGCAAAGAGCGCACCTTATTTCCTGCATGCCTGTGCCTGCTCAGACTGTTGTTTCCTTTATCAAGCTGGGCCAAGAGTCAGTCTGATCTTGTGAAATAGCACACAAATCATACGCCAAGTCGTTTCACATGTCATGATGCATTCTCCCTTTGCATGCATGTCATTTAAGGCCATTAAATGAGAAGTGAAATGTCTCTTGTGTCATCAGCTATTTAGACACAATCCTACGATATTATGTAGGTGGAGTTGGCACAAGGGTGTCAGAATACCAGAAAAAATGGTAATTAACCAGGCTCAGGAGGGTATGGAGCCATCTGCTACAACCAGCTGAAGGATGAAAATAAACGGAAGAGAAGAGAGAAAAAGGAGGCTGCAGAGCCTGTGGACACAGAACCAATACAAACTACAGGAGACAGCAGAGAAAAGCAGTAGTGGTATAAGCACATGATCAAGTGCTCATGTAAGGTCCCCCAGCAGCTGGAGCCTATACAAGCATAACTAAGGGATGTGCAGGGACTCCTGATGGGCTTTTCAGGGAGCTTTTAGAGCAACCTGATAACAAGGAATTGTTACCAGGTTATATCTGTTAAGAACTGTTGGGACTCCATGAATAAATCACAGGATTTATCCAATAGAAAGCCGCTTTATTCCAAACTATTCCATAATGTAAGCCTGAAATTTGACATAACATTTGACACAGAATGTTCAGAAGAACACAAAATATGATTTACTCACATATTAATGTAGCTTTTAGCTTTTATTGTGCCACATCTGTGAATAGACAGGCTGTGTGACGCTGCAGGAATTTATTAAATTCACTATTACATGCTATAAGATTTAGACAACACAGGGCAGCATAGTGCTGCAGAGGTTAGCATTGTTGCCTCACATGAAGGTCATGCATTGGTGGGGTTAGGTTAATTGGAGATTCTTAATGGCCCATAGGTATAAATGTGAGTGTGAATGGTTGTCTGTCTGGACAGGCTGCTGACCTGTCCAGGTGTACCCTGCCTCTCACCCTGAGACAGCTGGGATAGCCCCCACACAGCCCTGAATCTTTTAAGTGGAAGAGAATGGAGGATTCACACATTAATCTAATCCAATTCAAAGAGACAGTCATTTCAGTAACAGATCCAAAATGAGATAAAACCAATGCTGCTTCTCCTCCTCCCTCCAATGCTCCATGTTAAGTTCAGTTTGGGTCTGAGGACCTGAAATTTGGGGCTCAGCTCTAAACATTTGAAGTGAGGACAGAGCAAAGAGTGAGAGGACACAGCCAAACTTTGGCATCATGATTGCAGCGTTTTGCAACCCACCTGCACCAAGTATGTGCTCGCTCTGACACCTTCGCCTATCTTTCCACATAAATGTATTCTCTTAGTGGCATGCATCACAGCCATAACAAGCAGAAAGTAAGATGTGCATTTTGCAGTAAATTTCATATCTGAGCAAACCAAAAAGAGACATTCTTAATGGTGTTGTTATTCTATGATAATTTATAGCTATATGCGTCAAAGAAAGCTTCTGGTAGTCTATACACACAACCAATTACAAACTTTTGATTTCTAAATCTTAATTTCCAAAATATTACTTACTGCAAGTGAGGTGCTACTCACAATCAGTTTTATCTATGTGCAAGGAACCCTCTTGACTCCTTTTCTGAGACCTATTAATAAAAAAAGAATCACTTTATCTGGACCTTTGAAGTTTGTTCAAAGGAGAATTAAATATTTTACTGAGTTGTTGAAAAAAACTTAGAGAATCTTGGAGAAAATTCTATTAAAGCTTCCAATATTAAAATGTATTACTGACATTGTTCCATCCATTTTCACATTCCTTTTAAACTCTCTACTTTATTGCTCTTCAATAAAGTATTCACAGTGACTATGCCTGTTATTAAAAATGATCAAGATCAATATGATTTTCCATATTTTTTATTTTATATTCTGTGCAATCAATTGATGTTAGTTTTCATTTCTACTGTATGTGCTAGTTGCTGATCATTATCTCCCAACAGTTCTGACAGATGGATGTAGTATGTATGTATGTCTGTCTATCTAATTTTATTTATAACCTCAAGGCGCTTTAAACTGTAAAGACCCTACAATAATACAGAGAAAACCCAACAGTCAAAGCGACCCCCTATGAGCAGCACTTGGTGACAGTGGGAAGGATAAACTCCCTTTAACAGGAAGAAACCTTCGACCTCATAACATTTTATTACAGAGATTAGAGCATACTATAGGTATTAAAGGTACTGCACTGCAGTGGTTTGAATCATATTTATCTAATAGACTCCAATTTGTTCATGTAAATGGGGAGTCTTCTTCACACACTAAGGTTAATTATGGAGTTCCACAGGGTTCTGTGCTGGAACAAATTTTATTTACATTATACATGCTTCCCTTAGGCAACATTATTAGAAAGGATTGCATACATTTTCATTGTTATGCAGATGATACCCAGCTTTATCTATCAATGAAGCCAGATAACACACACCAATTAACAGAGGTGGGAAGTAACGAAGTACAAATACTTTGTTACTGTACTTAGTTAAACTGCAGGAATGTCTTAAAAACATTAAGGTGTGGATGACCTCTAATTTCCTGCTTCTAAATTCAGATAAAACTGATAAATCTGGAGCATGCTGTATAAATGTTCACATAATAAATTGCACTGATGGACCATAGTGTCACTTATTTAGGAAGGAGTTATAGAGTTTGATGGCCACAGGTAGGAATGAGCTCCTGTGGCGCTCTGTGGTGCATTTTGGTGGGATGAGTCTTGCCCTGAATGTGCTCCTGTGCATCACAGTGCTGTAGAGTGGGTGGGAGCCATTGTTCATAATGGCCCGCAGCTCAGACAGCATCCTCCTCTCCGACTGCCATCAGTGAGTCAAGCTCCACTCCCACCACATCACTGGCTTTGTGGATCAGTTTATTGAGTCTGCTGGCATCTGCCGTCCTCAGCCTGCTGCCCCAGCATGCAACAGCATAGATGATGACACTCACCACCACAGACTCATAGAAGATCCTGAGCATAGTCCAGCAGATGTTGAAGGACCTCAGGCACCTCAAAAAATAGAGACGCCTTTGGCCCTTCTTGTATAGAGCATCAGTGTTCTTAGCCCAGCCCAGTGTACTCCCAGGTATTGGTAGTCCTCTACAGTGTCCATGCTACCCCCACACCCCCATGGACACAGGGGCCATCCTCCTCAAGTCCACCACCTGTTCCTCTGTCTTTGTGGCACTGAGCTCTAGATGGCTGCGCTCACACCAGGCTACAAACTCCTTCACCGTCATCCTGTACTCATCCTCATCACCCCTGCTGATACATCCAACTATTGCTGAGTCATCAGAAAACCCCTGAAGATGGCAGGTCTACCTGCATCATTGTCAACTTATCTTCCAGAAGAGTAGGCCGAATGGTGTTGAAATCACTTGAAAAAACGTGACCCTCATATTGCTGACTGACTTATCCAGGTGAGCGCAGACTCGGTTTAGCAGCTAGATGATGGTGTCCTCAACCCTCAGGCGCAGCTGATAGGCAAACTGATAGATCCCAGAAATGACTGGACCATGGGCCGGAGCTGATCCAGGACTTGGCTGAATAGTCTGAAACCCATCAGTGGAAACATTGTCATCTTGAATATCCCGGGGTGGTTACATCTCTGAAAATCACATTACACTACATTCCTGGTACTCCCTCCGACTCCTGACTAATGCTGTTAGGTCATCCATCTTGTTCTCCAGTGATCTCACATTGGCATGATGAGGAGGGAGATGTGGCTTATATCCCGTCTTCTCTGTGAGCCCCCATCGTTTAGCCCTCACTTTTCCTGTGCGCTGTTTTGTTCCTCCTCTGCATCCCCTGTGCGTCCGTCTTCAAAGCTCCTCAGGAATGTTAGCTATCCTGGTCGCCGTGCCAGCAGCTTCTTTGTTCTCGTTTGTTCTTTGTTGTTTGTTTGTTTACAAACAAAGCGGCCATGTTGCTGCGCATTGGCAGACCAGGAAGGTGAAAGAAGCACTTTCACAGCAAAAGAACTGACTAAAACTCTCAACTTGCATGTTTCGAGAGGGCGCGGCTTCACTAAGCTGCCTTGTATATATAAATAAATATCATTGAGTTAAGAGAGAAAATGAAAAACACAAATAGGAAAGCTGTAACAGACTGCACGCACAGTTCCACGCATGTGCAGTGTGTAATCAGGCCCCATCTTATCTCAAAGACCTCATAGTCCCATATCACCCCAACAGAGCACTTCACTCTCAGACTGCTGGCTTACTTGTGGTTCCTCGGATACTTAAGAGTAGAATGGGAGGCAGAGCCTTCAGCTTTCAGGCCCCTCTTCTGTGGACTGTTTCTTTTCATTCACCTCTGGAGTATAAACAGAGGGTGAAACTCTGTTTATACTCCACTCTGTATTTAATTATTAGTTATTATCAATCTCTGTCTCTCTCCCACAGTTTGTCTTTTGTCCTGTCTCTCCCCCCTCAGCAGATGACCCCCCCTCCCTGAGCCTGGTTCTGCTGGAGGTTTCTTCCTGTTTAAAGGGAGTTTTTCCTTCCCACTGTCACCAAGTGCTGCTCATAGGGGGTCGTTTAGACTGTTGGGTTTCCTCTGTATTATTGTAGGGTCTTTAACTTACAGTATAAAGTGCACTGAGGTCACTGTTGTTGTGATTTTTATAAATAAAACTGAATTGAATTAAAATGAAACAAAGTCTTCTGTTGTGCATCAATATATGTACAAGCTGTCCAATTTTTTTCCTCTATAGTAATTTCTCTATAAGAGAAATAGTTACCATGGAATCAAAACAAAACAAACGCACAAACAAAGCAAACAAAAACCAGCTGTTTGGACACAAACCTCAGCTGTTACTTTGTCGTTGGCATTGTCCTTTGGTTCTCTGGGGGGAATGAAGGCTGTGGATGAATCATTGGAGCTCTCCTTTTCCTCCTAATAGAGCAGACAGATAAAGTTGCCATGAAGCTTTCAGATGTTTAACCACATGTTGCAGCTATACCTCCATGAGCACTTATTCCAAAGGTTTATTCATCAGTACCTGTGTGAGTCCTGGGCTGGGCTGTGCCAGCAGCTGAGGCTGAACAGGTTTGGATTCCTCCACCTTGCCATTCTTCACAGCATCCAAAGCAGTGGTAGTTGAGTCCAAACTGAGTTTGGGAGTAGAGTGGGGACTGGCATGAGGACTAGTCTCATTATTGTTGTTCTGCTTCAACAGGTGACTCTTCATTAAGCAGGGAGTTCTAAAAAAAAAAGGTTTAATAGACAAATTTAAGAATAAACTGGTTCAAAATGTACATAAAAGTGACAAAAATAAGAATGTCTACAATTTTCTTCCACATTATAACATGCACAGATAAATATGAATGATTAATTCTGTAAAATGGTGAATCGTTCTGTAGCACAGTGTGTAGATGATTATTTACTGTTATTGGCCTGGGTAATATAAACTGTATGTGTTTATATTACATCTTGTAGATGCTATAAAGTTTGATTTAAGAGCATTTATAATAAATCGAATGATACTAGCAAACTGCAAACGATTTTCTAAATGTAGGACATACTTTTTAAAAATAATGAAAATGATCTTCAAGTCAGAGAAAGTGTTTTTCGCTTGTCTCAAAGTAATTTGTAAGATATGTGAAGGAAATGACTGGATTCCTCTGACGTCTTACTTTATCCCCTTCTTCTCTTTCTTCTCGGGTTTGTGTTTGGAGACCCGGCTCCTCGAGGCCAGGGAGATGTGAATGTAAAGGACTGTCATGATAATGACAGGGAGATAAAATGCTGCTATTGCTGTCCCAAATGTCACTGCAGGATTAGAAAGGAACTGCAGGAAGGAAAGAAAAGCTGTCATATAAAGCAGGTATTTTTTTTTCTCATGTACAGTCAATATTTTTATGTATTTTAATAAATAATCATCAAAATGACGATTTTCTCAGGGACTCCATTAAAGTGCATATCTGAAATCTAAATGTAAGCCCACTGTGGGAGAATCCCGGAGAGACTGAAAGCATAAAATGCTGTTTAAGATCACCAGATGATCATTATTGACAGTAGTGATGGACACCTCTGCGACCTGCAGGTCACAGCTCACATGGTCACAGTTAGTCTGAATAGTGTACAGTGCGCGCACTCACACACACACCCCCACACACCCTGTGTGAGCTCTGTGTGAGCTCTTATTACAGTGATATACAATTACTGAAAAATAATCTCTGTAGCAATCCTTTTACGGTTTGAATTAATAATCACAATGAACACAAATATTCAAAAATATCAAAATCAAAGAAAGCTCAAATTTTACAGGAATAAGTGCTGGCACCATTCAGCTGGGATTGTATTAAAAACAATGAAAGGCCATTCAACAAAAACCTTTATAAACCCTGCAGTCATCAAAATTAAAGAACACAAGTTAAATTACTGATGGTTTCAAACCTAGGAGGAACTTAGGACAACCTCCTTCAGGGCGTTAGTTTGTTCTTGTTCCACTCATTTCCACTCTGTGGTAGCTGCAGTGGATTTCTTGGTCATGATGTTTTCCTCAATAATCTGGGTTGAGATCATAATTCTGAGCTAGGATTTCATCATTTTAATCTCATTATCTTGGAGGAACTTTCAACCCATTTGCAGTGTGACAGGGTGCAGTGTATAAAACTGAATGGCTTAAGTGCTGGCAGCATGTTGGTGAAGGAGCTTTTCAGTAACATTAGCCTTGTCATGTACACTTGTGGTCACTCATCATTGGGTAATTTTGGGCTTTTAATGGTTTCTTCAAACTGTTCTTTTCCCAGGTTGGAATCATCAAACATCATCAGTGACTCTAAAAAACAAAAACTGGCTGCAGTTTCAATTTATTTTGGATTTTGTCTAATGCTGAAAATTAGATGCGCAGGTTCAAATATATACACGCACTCGTTTGATCTTTTAATAAGTGGTGCTGAAGGTTCTGAATTGGCTTGTTAACTTCTTGCTAGTGATCATAACGGAAAGAGACTCACAGATTCTAAGACCATCATTTCAGACACATATGTACAAGTCATTTGGATGTGTCATCACTTTGTCCAAATGTCTGACCCTCAGACAGAGTGAGGAAATAGGTGAGGATGTTCATAACCAACCCAGGAACCACCGAGACTGAAGCCTGACATGTACATTACTGGAAGCTGCTGGAACATCACCGTCCACAGTGAAGTGAGGTTGGACTGAGAGGGTGCCGACCGAGAAAGAAGGCCCTGCTCCAAAATGAGTACGTTCACGCTTGAATAAAATTTGCAGTTGCCCACATGGACAAGACAAATGCCTTCTGGAGAAAGTTTGATGGTCACATGAAACAAAGACTGAGCTGTTTGGCCACAATGGCCAGCTGCATGTTAAAGGTGACAAGTTAAAGTGAGGCTTTCAGACTTCAGAAAACTGTCACGCATGGTGTTGGTAGCACCATCCTGTGGTGCTGTTTTGCTGCCAGTGGTACTGGTACATTTCACAAAGTGGATGGAATAATGAAGAAGGATTAGCTCCAAATTCTTCAACTGCACCTCAGATCAACAGCAAGACAGTTGAAACTGCTGTTCCAACAGGACAAAGATCCCAACCACACAAAGCTGGTTTTGGAAGGGTGACATTAAGTTTCTGGAATGGTCTTCCCGTTCGGCCGGTGGACTGATGGGAGTCAGCGACGATGAGAAGGTCATTAGTTATTATGGTGTGCTTTGAAGGGTTCACAAAGGTCATGGTTGGATATATGTATGTATATATTTGAGCCTGTATAGATTAGAGAAAATCCAACAGGAATGTAAACGTGTGCACCCAGCTCGTGCATTTTAAAGTCAGTACAGCTGTATGCTGTACAATCTTTCCACTCTGGAAAGAGAACAGTTCAAACAACTCATTAAACTGCAGCTCGCTCTCTAATTTGAATTCCTGCAGCATGTTGGTGAGAGGTTGGCTTCCTTCACATTGTTCACTCAGACACATTTGTTCTTTGGATTCTCATTCATCAGTTTGCATCTTCACCGTTTACAATCTTTGGAGCCACAAACTAGAAAAGTTATCCAGACCACCAAAATCATTCACACCTCTGGTCGTCGCCCTCCTGCATGTTGTTGCAGCTGAGTCAAGAGCACACTAACAGCACATGGCGGACAGCAGGATATTCTGCTAATACTACTACTACTACTACTACTACTACTAATAATAATAATACTTTTTGAATCCAATGGAAGTAAGAAGTAAGCTTCTTAAGCCCTAAGGAGTAAGCCCCCTTATTAATGGGGAAAAAAGAGAATATATTTCTCAGTAATTTGGTGGATTTGTTTACGCCCTGTGATCTATTCAATAAAGTTTTATTCAATGTACCTGAATATAACACTCTCCAGGTGGCACTGTTCTCTGTCCAACGATGAACTGCCAGAACAAGATGGCAGGAGCCCACAGGATGAATGACAGGATCCACGCGGCTGCAATCATTAATCCTGCCATCTTAGTCGTCCTTCTTGTTGGATACGTGAGAGGTTTGGTCACACAGAAATAGCGGTCAAAGCTGATAATTAATAAATTCATCACAGAGGCATTTGAGACAACATAATCTAAAGCTAGCCACAGGTCGCAGACCACCGGCCCAAGTGGCCAGTAACCAACAATGATGTAAACTGTATAGAGATTCATGCTGAACACGCCAATGATCAAGTCAGCGCATGCTAATGAAAATAAGAAATAGTTATTGACAGTTTGTAGGTGACGGTTCACTTTGATGGACAGCATGACTAAAATATTTCCTGTAACAGTCACGAAGCTCAATGATCCTGTAACCATGGCGATAAAAAACATCTCCAGAGCTTTGTACGGACTTCCAGCCCCCACCCCACTGTCAACAGGAGAACAGGACGTTGAATCATTGGTGGATATGTTGCAAGTTGTGTTGGAGAACAGGTCGGCTGTTTGGTTGAGCAAGGAGCCTAAAGGAAGAGAAAAACAGAGGATGGATTGAGAGGTTAATATACAGCGTGCAGTCGTGAGGCTGCTGCCTGTAATAACTGAGATAACAGCTTATTGTTAAAATGTGGGATGACTGGACTGTGAACCACTTCTACAGGCAGATTCACTAACAGTCTGCACCAGTGCATTGAACAGCCACTGTAGGGATTTATTAAAGAGGAAGAGTGAAAGTCATGGACAGTTATTTTTATGTCTTTTCATTTTCAGGGTGCAAAATTTTGGGAGGAGAATATTTAAATGAATGATGCAGACATGATTTACTAAGGCTTGTGGCATTGAAATCTGCTGCAAATATCACTGAATTTGATACTGAAAGAAGCTCGTGTTATTTTTCAGCTGATGTGGGTGATAGCTGCTGCTAGGAGAGGTCATGTGTTTGGAATGAGAGGGTGAGAGGTTATCAGAATGATTGGCACAGGTGATTGTGAGCTCAGTGTCAAAACTGTAACTCTGCTGATGTTTAGAGCTGAGCTCCACGTGGTCTTAATACAGAGCAGAGTGAACTAAAGATGGAGCATCAGAGGGAGGATGGGGGAGACTCCACACACACAAGACACATACGAGGATTTGTGTTACTTTTTCCAGGGAGCTGATGGGTTTGCAGCGACTGGGACACAATGAAAACGAGGATATCTTTTCTGAGCAGTGTAGAGAGCAAGCTTCTTTTTTCTTTGCTTCTCTTTATCAGAGCTATTACATACCATACTGAACTGTCTGTCAACATGCACATTAAAGTGTTCATGTCTGAATGTTACATTTTGTAATATGGACTTCAGTAAGTAGTTACAGCCTCACACAGCCTGCAGAAAAAACAAGAACAGCACACACATTCATGCACGTGGCATAAATGTAATACTATCTTCATTGACTCATGGACCGCTTGGGACCTGCTAAATAATATTTTGTGTTCTTCTACACATTCTGCAGCTGTCACACATTTCTGTTTATACAACTGAATCATTTATAATAACACAGGATAAATATGGTGAGACTGTGGCTGTAGCTCAGTACAGTAGGTAGAGCAGGTCACCTACTGATCGGAAGGTCAGGGGTTCGATTCCTGGCTACTCCAGGCTACATGCCAATGTATCCTTGGGCAAGATACTTAACCCCAAGTTGCTCTCCGACCGTTCCGTCGGAGTGTGAATGTGTGTGGATGGTATATAATTAAAAGCACTTAGCTTAGTAAACATGGAAGTGCTTGTATGAATGGGTGTGCATGGGTAAATGTAAAACACGTGTTGTATAAGCGCTTTGAGTGCTCTGACTGAGTAGAAAAGCGCTATATAAGAACTAGTCCATTTACCATCTACATTTGGATTCTTCTTGGTGGTAGATTACTCCCTCCCGCCCTCACAGTCCCTCATCAGCTCTGCTTGTTTTGGACCTGCTCCTGATAGAATGCTGTTCATCACTGAAATGAACTTACTGTGTCTTTGTTCATAAATTGGCACATTATAGATCACCCACAGAACTTTCTCATTTCTGCAAATTTTTGTCATTGTGGAATCACATTCATTTTGCTTGGTAAATGTGCCCCGTATTGATCCACTGAGCCACAGATAAAACAGAGCATAACGAGTCAGACTAGAATAATTTAATAATCTGAGATGAAATGGCCAAATCTTTACATACAATAAGAATAAATGGTGAAAACGTGTGGGTTTGACTGGTACTACTTCAAAGCGTATTGAAAATGAATGCCTGCTGTGAATTTAATATAGGCCATGATTTAAACACACAGCACATTATTCTTTCAGTGATGCTGAATCAACAGTTATTCAGCTGATGACTCCTTTAACAGCAGGACGCTGGCTGGTTCTGATAACATTCAGTATTTAAGCTCAGGAAGAAACAAATGAGCAGTGCTGCATCAGAGGACGGAGAAGTCCAGTCTTTAAACATTAAAGACAAACTCAAAGCATTCCTAACTTTACAATATATGTGTCTATGTTTCCAGTGTATTGGTGAGCATTACTTGGACATAAGCATTAGTTTATTCTAGTAACACAAACAATTTTTAGTTTAACACACTGACATCTGAAAACAAACAATATTGTATTAAATTGCAAAAAAAAAAAAAAAAACACATGAGGGGCAACAGACCTATAATTTAAAAACTTTAATCCAAAGGTCCAGAAAAATAAGGAGGGCGCCTTGTGGGACTGATATATCTGTGTTTGGAAACAACACCGTGGTTCTTCCTGTCATAACGGTACTGGAAGCTTTCCATCAAGCAGCCCAAGCTGGATAAGCAGTAAGGGTTGTGTATGTGTGCATGCAGCTACTGAAAAAATAACTTGACAACATAATCATCCTTACAACAGAAACTAAACAGCAAGGATTCAATGATTCAAGGCCCTTATCCCTCATAATGGAGAACAGAAAGGGTACGGTAAAATAAAGATTTTCTAACTTTTCCCTCTATTTGAACTTTTTGGTTAAAAGAAGAGGTGATACTACCCAGCAGTACACACGACCCTGTACCAGAGTCTCTCAGATGTATCACTGCTGCTGCCATTAAATTCCAAAGGAAGTAATATTGTTCTTAAAATGGTACACACACACACACACACACACACACACACACACACACACACACACACACACACACACACACACACACACACACACACACACACACACACACAGACATGCAGTTAATGGGGTTAGGTTCATTGGTCTCTCTAAATTGCCCATAGTCTCTGCGTTAGCCCTGCGACAGCCCTGCCCTATGTCAGCTGGGATAGGCTCCAGACCCCCCCCCCCCCCGCGACCCTGAACAGGATAAGTGGATGGACGGATTATTACTTTATTTTATTGTATTATTATGGAATAAAAGTGTAAGATTTTCACATAAAATTGCACAATAAATCCTCAACTAATAAAAGCCTGATTAACTGTATTACATCAATGTTTGGCCATATTTATAGGTAATTTCATAGTTTTACACCTGTAAATGCCTTTTATTATATAAAAAATCTGAAAAATACACAATATTTCATGTAAATTTAAAGCTTAAACAACTGCATTTTAATTTAATATCCTGTTAAAAATACGTTTTTTTTTTCTAGCACCCCAGCTGCCAGAATATTACTGTTTTTTTTGGGGGGGGGGGGTTTACAGTGTAACCTTAGTGTGTGAAGAAGACTCCCCATTTACATGAACAAATTGGAGTCTATTAGATAAATATGACTCAAACCACTGCAGTGCAGTACCTTTAATACCTATAGTATGCTCTAATCTCTGTAATAAAATGTTATGGTCAACAGTATCAAAGCTGCACTGAGGTCCAACAGGACAAGAACAGAGATGAGTCCACTGTCAGAGGCTCTAAGAAGATCATTGGTAACCTTCACTAATGCTGTTTCTGTACTGTGATGAATTCTGAAACCTGACTGAAACTCTTCAAATAAACCGTTCCTCTGCAGATGATCAGTTAGCTGTTTTACAACTACTCTTTCAAGAGTCTTTGAGAGAAAAGGAAGGTTGGAGATTGGCCTATAATTAGCTAAGACAGCTGGGTCAGTGATGGCTTTTTAAGTAGAGGTTTAATTACAGCCACCTTGAAGGTCTGTGGTACAAAGCCAACTAATAAAGAAAGATTGATCATTTTTAAGATTGAAACATCAGTAATTGGAAAGACAGTCTAGTAGGAATCTAATAGCACAGTAACAAATCTATAACAGAATGGTTGAAAAAAAGCATCAAAGTGTTCCAGTGAAAAGCTGGGCATAAAGGAATACTCACAATCCTTCATAAACGTAAAGAAGACGGTTCCAAAATTCCTCAACAATGTTGTGAAAGACTGATAAAGCCATAAAGAAAATGATTACTTCTGGTTATTGCTGCTAAATGTGGTTCTACAGCAACTGAATCAATGCTTAATTTTTCACACACTGCTTCTGCATTTTGGTTAGTTTACAGTATGTAACAAATAATTACATGTCGTGCTGTTGTTCATCTGAGGTTGTTAAGTATAGACTTCTTGTGAAGGATCTTGCCACCGCTATCATGCAAAATGTAAACACACATAAGGGTACACATGCAAAAAAATATAACACGACATTGTGCACATCAAGTGTGGAAGAGACTGGTTACTAAATTAGTACTACACTCCCCACTGTACTCAAATGTTGACAGGGACGAAAGAGTCTTGTGGTGTTAAGTTGACAACTCTGTTCTGTGCTAGGACCAATTCTATTTACATTATACATGCTTCCCTTAGGCAGTATTATTAGAAAGAATTGCATCAATTTTCATTGTTATGCAGATGATACTCAGCTTTACCTATCAATGAAGCCAGATGACACACATCAATTAGTTAAACTGCAGGAATGTCTTAAAGACATTAAGACCTGGATGACCTCTAATTTCCTGCTTCTAAATTCAGATCAAACTGAAATTCTTGTTCTCGGCCCCACAAATCTTAGAAACATGGTGTCTAACCAGATACTTACTCTGGATGGCATTACTTTGGCCTCCAGTAACACTGTGAGAAATCTTGGAGTCATTTTTGACCAGGATATGTCCTTCAATGCACATATTAAACAAATATGTAGGACCGCTTTTTTGCATTTGTGCAATATTTCTAAAATTAGAAACATCCTTTCTCAGAGTGATGCTGAAAAGCTAATCCATGCATTTATTACTTCTAGACTGGACTATTGTAATTCATTATTATCAGGCTGTCCTAAAAGCTCCCTGAAAAGCCTTCAGCTGATCCAAAATGCTGCAGCTAGAGTACTGACAGGGACTAGAAAGAGAGAGCAGATTTCTCCCATATTGGCTTCTCTTCATTGGCTCCCTGTTAAATCTAGACTCTCTTTCTAGCTCTCTCTTTCTTTTTTGATCAAGCTTATAGTTAGGGCTGGATCAGGTGACCCTAAACCCTCCCTTAGTTATGCTGTTATAGGCCTAGGCTGCTGAGGAGTTCCCATGATGCACTGTGATTCTCTTTTATTCACCTTATTAACTTTGTTTATACTCCACTCTGTATTTAATCATTAGTTATTATTAATCTTTGGCTCTCTTCCACAGCATGTCTTTTTTCTATTAAAAGGGAGTTTTTCCTTCCCACTGTCACCAAGTGCTGCTCATAGGGGGTCGTTTTGAATGTTGGGTTTTCTCTGTATTATTGTAGGGTCTTTAACTACAATATAAAGCACTTTGAGGTGACTGTTGTTATTTGGTGCTATATAATGAATTGAATTAGCCTCACTGAACTTTTTGCTGTTAGTAATATAGGCCCTGTTTATACAAGAATGTTTTCAGATGAAAATGGTAAAGTTTTGATGCATTTCGGCCTCCCGTTTACACGAGAACGACGTGAAAATGAAACTTTTTGAAAACGGGGGTACTGGCACATATGAACTATGGTTACGACTCCTGTATCCAAACCACCAACTTGTGGTCTGGCAGTGGTTTTCAGTGTCCTGTGTTTCTCTGTAAATGGAGATTTACAGAGTTTTGGTTACTTTTTGAAATCAAAAATGGTAAAGCTACACAGTTT
Organism: Archocentrus centrarchus; assembly: GCF_007364275.1. Classification (NCBI taxonomy): domain Eukaryota; kingdom Metazoa; phylum Chordata; class Actinopteri; order Cichliformes; family Cichlidae; genus Archocentrus; species Archocentrus centrarchus. Next base: position 31,364,356 of record NC_044347.1, read on the forward strand.
CCACTGAAAATGTTATTGTGTGAACGTGGCCATATAACAGGACTGCTATCCAGGAACTTTCTGTAACAAAAATTGACCTTATGCTTACCTTATGCTACAACAAAATTGCATAGATTTGTTAATTGTGTTGCCTGTGTTATCTGCTCACCAATCAGAGACCTCCTGGGGAAGTATGTGCTTCCCCTGCTGGAACTGCACTGGGCTAGAAAAGGGAGCTTTGGAGGAGGAGATGAAAGATCCTCGAGACAAACTTGATGATCAGGTGACAAAATTGTTCAAATTTGGTCAAAGCTAAAAGCATAAATAGGCTGAGGAAAATGTTCCATCTTCACTGTGAAATATCTAGTATTCAGCTCCTGCTATGGTCAGTGGAGTAAGGAGCCATGACCTCCCAAGCTTTGAACATATTAAATGCTCCGTAGCCTGGCAGTTATTAGGACAGAATGAATATTGTTGTCAACAGATAAACATAGAAAAACATTTACAGCAAAAAATAGTTAGACAGCTGTGAGTGTATTAGTATTAGTAGTAGGTGGCAATTGATATCTGGATCAGAAATTTTAGTTTGTAAAATTAAGGTTAATTAGGTTTTTTAATTGCATTTTTATTTTCAGACTTTTTAGACATTAAATATTGTATCCCATGGAAGCAAAACCCTGGATGATATAACACAAAGTCCCTCATGAAGAATTCAGGAATTAATAGTAAGTGTAGAAAAACTGAACAGCTCATTACCAATGCTAATCATTTCACACATTACATATCTTACATTAAGTGGAAGACTTCATTTTGTGCTCTGAGATGTGCAGTGCAGCTTTTTTGCTCTTAGGATACTTTTGGTGGTATAATTGAAGAGTTGTGCGACTTTATTGTCCCATTTTCTGCAGGAGGGCAACAGCTAACCTGCAGCAGCTGCTCAACAAAAAAAAACAAAAACATTTTCTAACGCCTACAACTTAGTTTTGACAAACTGTGTCATACTTTTTACTTTATTTTTTAAAATTTCCATCTGGGTTGTGAGTGTAGCACAACATTAGTTAGAGTCAGCTGGAATGTTGTTTCTCATGGAGTTTAATCCCACATCTGTGTTTCCTCAGAACAGTGACCAGACGTGATGCTGCCATCCTCACAGTCCTTGAAGGTGTGATGCTGCCACCTCATGCTAGACATGACCTTTGTCTGGGAGAGGACTGTCGTGCTGTACGACTTACCTCGCCTCGTTACTGCCTTTGTGTGTCTCTTTAACCTTCTGTATGCCGTGAACATGGACTATCCATAAAAGAGGATCACCTTTGAAATGACTCAACCTGATATTTGAGACGTGGTATTCAATTGATTTGATATTTGAAGATAGATGCTAAAAGATTTTGGCTTGGATTCTTACTAGGTGAGAAACTTTTGTATTTATAGTAATGTTGTTTGTTGTTGTCAATACAATTAAATCTCATTTCCTTTACCTGTCTCTTGTCAGCTCCGCTCAAGTACACAATAAGGAAAAAGAAGAAACGAGCATGATCGTCAGTGTCAGTAATTTGCAGCAGCCAGTGACTCACTATGAACCAAAATGACACGTGCAAATAAATTAGATTATTAATACAGATGCATTTGAAACATTTTTTCTTTGTTTTTATCCTGGACTGTTGTTATTTTTGTTTAGCTGTGTGAGGTGTGGTGGTTAATTGAGAACCCAAATGCAGAATGCAGTAAATGGACGTGGAACATAAGTGTTTATGTGCAATGACTAAGTAACTTACAGTCCAGAAACAGGTAACAAAATCCAGAGGTCACAAGGGATCACTGGGAAAACTACTAGGAACAGCACAGCTTTGTAGGACGACTAGACAAAGACAAACGAAAAGACAATAAATAAAAGAGGTAATGAGGTAAAGAGGACACAGCTGAAACTAATCATGAAAGACAACTAAATACTGAACACACAAGACAGGAAAATAAAATGGGGAAAAATAACCAAACAGAACGGAACACAGAGTGGAAGATAACAGAAGTGATGCACTAAGGAACAAAAGTACAATTCAATTCAATTCAATTCAATTTTATTTATATAGCACTAAATCACAACAAATATTTGCCTCAAGGCGCTTTGTATTGTGGGTAAAAAACCTACAATAATACAGAGAAAACCCAACAGTCAAAACGACCCCCTATGAGCAGCACTTGGCAACAGTGGGAGGGGGGGGGTCATCTGCTGAGACCGATTGTGACAAAAGACACACTGTGGAAGAGAGCCAGAGATTAATATAACTAATGATTAAATACAGAGTGGGGTATAAATAAGGTGAATGAGAAACAGTGCATTATGGGAACCCCCCAGCAGACTAGGCCTATAGCAGCATAACTAAGGGAGGGTTCAGGGTCACCTGATCCAGCCCTAACTATAAGCTTGATCATAAAGGAAAATTTTAAGCCTAATCTTAAAAATAGAGAGGGTGTCTGTCTCCTGAATCCAAGCTGGAAGCTGGTTCCACAGAAGAGGGGCCTGAAAGCTGAAGGCTCTGCCTCCCATTCTACTCTTAAGTATCCTAGGAACCACAAGTAAGCCATCAGTCTGAGAGCGAAGTGCTCTGTTGGGGTGATATGGGACTATGAGGTCTCTGAGATAAGATGGTGCCTGATTATTCAAGACCACTTATGTGAGGAGAAGGATTTTAAATTTAATTCTAGATTTAACAGGGAGCCAATGAAGAGAAGCTATGGGAGAAATCTGCTCTCTCTTTCTAGTCCCTGTCAGTACAAGAAACAATTTAAACCCCAAGAAAACCAAGAATCACAGATTTAAATAAAGAAAAACTAAAAACTCCCCCAGACTTCAAAATCTTCACAGTTTAGTAATTTAACTCTGGTGCTTGGCTGAATACTCACAGCCATATTGGTATTGTATCTAAACTAAAAACAGGCTGGACTGTTGCACATCGTTTGTGCTTGGCTCTTCAGCTCAGCTCAGCTCACCTTTTACTTCATGTCTCTTGCAGTGCACAAAATCACTAAAGACAAAGGTTTAGTTGTGAATACTCTCAGTGAAGCCAAACATTACTTTACCCGTGTTTACATTTTTGTTCTAGTGCATTGTGGAGCCCATGTAGGCTTCAACTCCAGCTATTTTAGGCTTGCAAGCTCACTTTGCTTCTGGCACAGTGTTTCAGATGCAAAGGGATCTATGAGTGTGTGTTGCCAGTTCATAGTTGGTGCATTTCCACTGGAGTGATGCGTGCCTGGGTTCAGTGTTTGTGGCTAGTCCTACTGCTGAGTTTTGCACTGAAAACACAGCAGTAGGACAATATGATGCATGGCTAGATGTCTAAACGATACATACCCCTAACCCTAACAATGTATATATGCATCATTTATTGATGTTACAGTAATCTAACTGGGGAATGCGGGTGTGCATAAGGATTTAGATATAAGAATATGTCACCTTTAGAGATAAAACTGAGAACACAGATAGATAGATAGATAGATAGATAGATAGATAGATAGATAGATAGATAGATAGATAGATAGATATTTTATTGATCCAGCAATAAAGCAAATTGATACAGAAATTATTAATATTTTTTATTTCCACAAATATGAATAAACAACTACGAAAAAACAGAAACACACAAAAAAAAAAAAACCCACAAGAAACTACAAGAGCCACTGCAACAGGCTGCCACTCACACAGCACCAGAAGTAATACAGTTATTTGTCATTGCACCCGGGTTAGTGTTGTATCAAATACTGTAGTCAGGTCTAATAAAATAAGGACAGTAAAAATGCCCATCTGCACTCATTAAAATGTGATTCAAAGAGTTCTATTGAGTCTGAACCTGTTTTCTCTAAAAGAGGCTGGATGCATGCCTGTTTAAAATAATCTGGGACCTGGCCAGATGAAATCGACTCATTTATAATTTAATGGATCCACGTGCCTATGACTTCCAACACCTGTCTGAACTACTTAAAATCCATGTGTTATTATATTTCTGTGTCGTTCAGAGCCTGTTCACTAATGGGGTAAATCAGAATCAGAAGCCTTTATAGTCATCAAACACACAAACACATCTAATAGTGATTGCAAACAAGATTCATAGAAATGTAGGATTGAAAGTTCAAAGGAGATTTTTATTAAAGGAGATTTTTTTATTTTTATTAAATTATTTGACTCAATGTGCTGCTTAGGCCCAATCAAGTTTGATTTTTTTATTTATTCTTTTTGCACATCCAGTATCAGTTTAAAAAGACAGATTTGAGACTTCATGTTCTGGAGCTGTAGTAAAGCCAGGAAGCCAAGAAGAATTTAACAGCATAACCACATGCTCGCTGCTCACTGTTAGCATTAACTGCCATTCACAGGGGTAGGCATGGTGAGCAGGGACTGCCAATAACAATGTCACATGTGCTGATCTTGATAACCAGGGAGGCCCACAGACAGTGACTACAATACACAACACTCATGGTTCCACACACAGCTCTCAGTAGATGCTCTCTTCTTAATCCCTCCACTACTACCTACAGAGAATGGTGGCAACTATGTGACAACACTGGATTAAGTGTTTATGCAAAATTATGAACACTAGAAATACTATTTAGTAGTTTGATTTGTTTCTGGCAGGAGATGAAGTCAAACTCATCTAAAAATTGTGCCAAATCAGACGATCTCAGTGCCACTTCAAATTAACTGAGGACTCCACTGATACCCCACTGTGGATGTTATTGGCAAATCTCATATCGGGTGTACTATTTAAGCTGCTTCAGCCTGCGCACAGGTGATAGTCCCTCAGTAAGCTGTTTTTGCCCACCACCCGCCTCTGTTTCATGCTATTCATGCTATTTCTGACTTTTTTGTGTGCTATCATTGATGACTGCTGTGTTCTGTGAGGGCGTCTGAAGCTGCTATCCCTGCTTTAAGCTTTCATATATGCATGCAGATAGCGAGAGGGCGGTCCCAGAAGAGTCGAGCTGACAAATTTAAATGATTACAGTCTCTGATTTTGACTCGTGTTATCCTGACAGAACTAATATTGTATAACCCAGTTTGACCACAGCCTGCAGCAGATTTGATACAGAGGTGGAAAAAAAATTGTTGGTGTCCTTCTGTTAAAGAAGGAAAAACACACAATGGTCACTGAAATAACCAGAAACTGACAAAATTCAACTCGTGAAAATCAGATGCTTCTTTTGAATTGTGGGTCAACAGAAAAACAAACTAACGTAACTGGCCTGGACAAAAATGATGGCACCCTTAACTTAGGCTATGTTCACACTGCAGCCTCCCTTATGAAAATCCACTATGGTTAACTATGGTTTTTATACTGCATAAACACCATAGTTAACCATAGTGGATTTTCGTAAGGGCTGAAGTGACCCAAAGCCGATTTTTTCGCCCTCATGCGACCTGTATCCGATCTTTTCATGCCAGTCTGAACAACACAGATCCGATTTTTTCAAATGCGACCCAGGCCACTTGGATATGTGGTCCTAAATCCAATATGTATCCAATCTTTTCAAATACGACCTGTGTCTGTACGGCCAGGTTGCATTTATCCAACCTGCACATCACTGATACTCGACAAACGTCACTATTCTGCGTCCTGTTATGCGGACGCGGGAAGGAAAACGTGTGACTTCTGCAAACATTGAGCACACTCGCTACATGTGACGTTATCGTGTCCTCTACTGCGCATGCGGGACACTTTCAGGTTCGTCTGCTGTTCACACACAGATCACATCCAAGTTGCATATATTTGGAAACGTGAACGACCACACAAAAAAAATCTGATTTCACAAAAAATCAGAATTGGGTCACTTCAGGCTGCAGTGTGAACATAGCCTTAATATCTTGTTGCACAACCTTTTGAAGTGATTTGTGTAACTGTCATTGAGACTCCTGCACCTGTCCACAGGTGTTCTGGTGCACTGATCAAACTGCTCCAGCTGTCTCAGGTTTGAAGGGTTTCAGCTCCTTCCACAGGTGTTCAGTAGGATCATTATCTTGTTGGAGGAGCTGTGACTGAGCTCACCGAGCGGCACATTTCTGTCCAGAATGCCTCGATAGTCCTGAGAGTCCATTGTAGCTGCGCAGGCTGAAGACACCCTGTGGCAGATGCAGCAAAGCGGCCCCAGAACATGACCGAGCCTCCTCCGTGTTCCACAGCAGGTGCAGCCTTCTGGTCTTTGTTCATGTTTGGGAGCTGACGTGAGTCGCCACAAAGCTCCAGTTTAGTCTCGTCTGTCCAAAGGACGTTCTCCCACATGCGTTTTGGTAAATTCCACTCTCATTTTTTATGACGCTGACAGACTAACTGATTAGAAGTTAGAAGACACCTGTGATTATAATTATAGTTACATTATAGTTAACATGTCTCTACGATCGACTTATTTTCAATCTTTTCTAGGGACTCCAGGAGACTGGGACGAGTCTCCTGGAGAGGGGCTGGACTGCGTTCAGGTCTGGAGTTGCCCTCGGTGAGAGGCAGCAGGCTGGGGGTGAGCATCCTTGCATCCCCTCGGCTTGCTGCCTGCTCACCAGGACACCCTAGGTCGCATGTCAGTGATTGATTTTGTAATTGTATCATCAATTCTGCAGCAATACAGATACAGTTACTTAAAATGGCCACTCCCAGCCAGTTACCACCCACTGGGAGTCCCCCCTCCTTCCCTGGGGGCGTATCTATTTTAAACACCCCCTCTGACTCAACTGCAGTGTCACCAGGAGATGGCACTTTCTTCACTTTGTAAAGTTTCACATTATTTTCAGAGGTTTTAAGCTTAAATATTCTCTCCTGCTGAAATATTAAAAACTAAAATAAATAGATAAAACTTTAGTCAGTTTGGACATTCGGACATTTTACAAATCACCAAAACTCTTCCCAGCAAACATTTCTTTGTTCATACATTTATATTTAATACAATAAATACATGTTTGCACACAACGTTCCTCATACTACAGATCCAAAAGCAGATGTGGAGGTTATGTCTGATATTGGGAGAACCTATTTTGTCAGGTTACAGTTTAACATATTGATTTATGCTATAAATTTCTTTAAACTTTATTGTTGTGCAAAAGTCTTGAGCCACATTCATTTCTTTATATTTTGCAGAGGAGAAGCTGGACTTTCACCTACTGTCAATTTTAAAGTGGCTTCTCTTCCTGTGAGCTCTGGTACAGGTGAACTGTATTATACCAATATCAGTAATAAACAAATAAAGAGTACATAAAAACAAAATAAAAATAAGAGGAGCCTTTTTAGAGATCCTCTTGACAAAGAAATTTATAGAGTGATTAACACAAATTGTCTAAATTATCATTGATGTGTATGGAGGAGCTCAGGAGGGAAGCACGACAGTGAGCATCTACAGCTGTCTGTAACACACAGTGCAGGTTTGGGGCTGCAGGTCAGCAGGTTTCAGTGGTGCTGAGATCCTGTCAAAAATCATTTATCAGCACAGAAAAGTCCCAAACACACTGACAATGCAGTAAAAGCATGTCTGGATAGAAAAACACACAACTGGCCTCCCAGAGGCTTCAACATTACTGAAGCAGCGTGGGATTTAATTTTTGTTGGCTTATTTTTTGCTGTTGAAACCAACAGTTTCTCCTGAGTAGAGTCCGTGCTCTCACTATTGCCCCAAGTTAACAAGAATGGTCTGAGTGTCTGAGTTTTCATGAATGCAGCCTGGAAACAGTTTTCTGACTGACCCAAATAAACTAAACAGGCATATCTTAACTTATACTGTAAGATCATCCCATCAGCTGGAAGTCATGTCTGCACATATTAATGAATAAATAAATACTGCAAGAGTCAGCTGGACACTTCTGCAGAATCTGTGTCTGAAAGTGAAGCAGAGAATTCAAATGAATCACAGAGGAGATAAATGAAGTTTAGTGACAGACACCTCAGTACATCGAGAAATGCTGAAAGTAAACAGCATGACTGAAATCGCTGCCGCTGTGACTGTTCATTTATTTGGAAAGCCGCCGCGTCAGCAGTGGGATTATTCCTGTAGCTGTAAGGGCCAAATCTTTGGGTCCCTCCCCCCAAGTAGCTTTTCAGTGAGTCTTCACCCTAAATGTTTAGAGCAGAGCCCTATATATGTCTGTCATATTTCTTTAGAGCAGCTACAGATGCACACACAGCATTGTTGTGCAATCTTGCTGCTCTCTGTCGTTTCATATCTAAATGCACCGTTCACTGACAAAACCCAGCAATAATCCACTCATGTTTTAATTTCTTATTTTTTGTTTAAAATAATTAACAGTCCATTCAAATAACCATTTTATGCTTTATGTTCATAAGTCAGCTTGTTTGGTGTGCACAGCCTCTACTTTATTGGCTGCAAGCAAATATCAGTAGATTTGCTACAGAGAGGTTCAACATTATGCTTCTGTTAGAATTATAGAACCCCTGAGGAAATACCCAATGCATGAACATACAGCATAGCGGGCTGTAAATGAATGCACTTCCATTATCACTGCTCCTCCTGGTGGATACACAAGACATTACCACCAGTTTTCCTAAATGCTGCTTAGGAGCGTTCCTACTTGTGGTTGCATCGTCCACGTCACAAGCAGAGAATCTTGTTTTGGCCACAGATCGGCCACAGACCCACCAAGGTCCTGTCAAAGACTGGCTGACAATTTTAAGTGGCTGTATCTGTATGTTCTGGACACTCACTGAAGAGAGGAGCTGAGCTCTCAACTGATCACCACCTGGTGGTGAGTTGGATCAGATGGCTGGGGAGGATGCTGGACAGACCTAGTACACCTAAACGTGTTGTGAGGGTGTGCTGGGAAAGCCTGACAGAGGCCCCAGTCCACAGGATCTTCAATTCCCACCTCTGGTAGAACTTCAACAGCATTCCAAGGGACGCTGAGGACACTGAGTCCAAATGGACCATGTTTTACACCTCCTTTGTTGAGGCTGCTGCTCAGAGCTGCGGCTGCAGGTGGTTGGTACCCTCCATAGTGGTAACCCCACTATGGCGAGGTGAAGGGAGCCATCAAGCTGAAGAAGGAGTCCTATCGGGCTTGGTTAGCCTGTGGGACTCCAGAGGCAGCTGACAGGCAAGCATTATTTGGGCTCAGGCAGAGGCTGAAGCAAAAACTTGGGTGTGGGGGGGAATTCTGTGAGGCCATGGAAAAAGACTTTTGGTCTGCCTCGAAGCAATTCTGGCAAAGCCGTCAGGTGACTCAGGAGGGGAAAACTTCAAGGACCCCCTAGTCCTACTGATATGCCTTCTGTAGTGGAAGCAGAGTCTGGGGACAAGGGGGACGACTCGCCCATCACTGGGGGTGAGGTCACTGAGGGGTGGCAGGGCCCCTGGGGTGGACGCAATTCGCCCTGAGTTCCTGAAGGCTCTGGATGTTGTAGGGCTGTCTTGGTTGGCATGCCTCTGCAATGTCGCATGGAGACCTGTGCAGTGCCACTGGATTGGCAGACCGGGCTGGTGGTCCCCATCTTTCTTTAAGAAGGGAGACCAGCGGGTGTGCTCCAACTATTAGGGGATCACACTCCTCAGGCTCCCCAGGAAGATCTATAGCAGGGTGCTGGAAAGGAGAGCTCATGCTTTAGTTGAACCTCAGAATCAAGAGGAACAACGCGGTTTTCGTCCTGGTCTTGGAACGCTGGACCAGCTCTTTAACCTCATGTGGGAGTGTGGGTGAGAGTTTGCCCATCCAGTCTACATGTGTTTTGTGGACTTGGTGAAGACATTCGACCACATTCTTTGGGGTATCCTGTGGGGGGTGCTGCGGGAGCATGGGGTTTCTTCCCTGTTGTTATTTGCCATTCAGTCCCTGTACAACCGCAGTGAGAGCTTGGGCTGTGTTGCCGGCAAAAAGCTGGCCTCATTTCCTGTGGGTGTTGGATTCCACCAGGGCTTAATTTTTATGGACAGAATTTCTAGGCGTAGCCAACTGGTGGAAGGCTTGTACTTTGGTGGCGTCAGAATATGATCTCTGCCTTCTGCAGATGATGTGGTCCTGTTGGTTTTATCAGGTGGTGACCTTCAGCTCGCACTGGAGGGGTTCGCAGACAAGTGTGAGGTATGAGAATTAGCACGTTTAAGTCTGAACCAGAAAAGGGTGGAGTGCCCACTCGGGTTCAGGGATGAGTATCTCGGGATCTTGCTCATGAGTGATGGGAGAAGGGAGCGAGAGACAGTCAGACTGGGGCTGTGGCTGCAGTGATGCAGATGCTGCATTGGTCTGTTTCAGAGAAGAGGGAGCTGAACACAAAAGTGAAGCTGTTGATTTACCGGTCGATCTACGTCCTTCCCCTCACCTATGGTCATGGTAGTGACCTGAAGAAAGAGATCACAGATACAAGCTTTGGAAATGAGCTTCCTCCAAAGGGTGGCTGGCCTCTCCCTCAGCTACAGGGTGAGGAGTGCAGCCATTTGGGAGGGGCTCAGAGTAGAGCTTCTGCTCCTCCACATCGAAAGGAACCAGTTGAGGTGGTTCAGGCATCTGACTAGGATGCCTCCTGGGCAGTTCTTAGGTGAGGTGTTCTGGGCATGTCCTACTGGGAGGAGGTCCAGGACACGCTGGAGAGATCATATCTCTCAGTTGGTCTGGGAATGCCCCCCCAGATAAACAGAAGAAAACGAATGGCTTGATGCATGGTATGAATGTGAGCATGAATCGTTGTCTTTCTGTGTTAGCCCTTCAATAGACTGGTGACCTGTCCAGGTGTAGGCTGCCTCTTGCCCGGTTACAGCAGGGAAACACTCCAACACCCCACAAACCTGAACTGGATAAGTGCAACAAATGGAAGGATGGATGGATGGTTAAGAACACAGATGAATGGAAGGCTGCAAACTCTTTGTTTCAATATAGTCCCCCTGGCATTAGTTGTTTCTGCACCAGTGACAGCAGATGCTATATTTAAAGTCTGTCCGTCTCAAGGGTTTGAAAAGATGCAAGATCTGTATAATCCAAACTGATGTTATGAAACCTGAGACATAAATTCAGTGTCAGTGGATTGTTTTTAATACCAGCATAATCGTAATTCACTTACTAGATACCTACAAAAATTGAAATAATCATGACAATGGACTGCTTAAGAAAGGGCATCATATTTTGTATCCTGCTTACATCCTTCACATTTCACATATGAGTTAAAAATGTGCTCTGAAGATTTGAAGAGCTCAGCAAAGGAGTGGAGATCATGTTGTGCTGTAGCTCATACTCAGCATGAACACACACCTCTGACTAACACTGCAATCAGTTCATCTGTGTTGAGTGTGAAGAGCAGATTGTTGTTTAGTCTCAGTGGATTAATGTTTCTCTGTTTTTCATTATTATTTAAAATAAATGAAAGGGGGAAAAAAGATTATTTATACCAATAGCCAACACTGTAAACCCGGATAAGTTGAATCTACTTAAAAAAACCAAGGTAACTCATTGCCTTAAATTTTTTAAGTAATGAAACAGTTCATTTACCTCAGCCTGTTAAGTAAGCACTACTCCATTTCCAATTGAACTAAATTGTATGTTCTAATTGACCAAACTTATATTTTATAGTTCATGAAAAAATAAAATGTCTTTTGATCAATCAATCCCCCCTTTCCTTTTCATGGTTGTGTGGGGTGGTGGGGGCTGGAGCCTATCCCAGCTGACAGGGCAGTAAGATGCAGGGTACACCCCATACAGGTCACCAGCCTGTTGCAGGGCTGACACAGACAACCATTCACACCTGTGGGCAATTTAGAGAGACCAATTAACCTAACCCCAGTAACTGGATGTCTTCAGATTGTGGTGGGAAACCCACACAGACACAGGGAGAACATACAAACTCCACACAGCAAGAGTCCCGGGCTAAGGTGGAATTGAACCCAGACTATCAGATAGCTATTCTAGCTGTGAGGCAGCAGTGCTAACCACCACACCACCATGCAGCTGCACATTAAGCCAGTCTGTTAAAACTGGTATAAACTAGATCTTTAGCAGGTGAAAAACTTGATATTAAGTTGTTTGAACTCAAACACATGATTACAATAAGATAGACCATCAAAAAGTACAGTCTACTCAGTATTAACAAGTAATGTTCACATTCTAGGCAATTTTAAGTAATATGAACTCAATATTTTTAAGTGGAATCAAAATCTGGGTTTACAGTGAACCGAGATTATCTTTAATAAACTTACCTGGGATAATATCTACAACTGGTACTGGTACTTACATAGCACTGTACTGCTCTAACTGAGCACTCAACGCACTTTTTACTACAAGCCTCATTCACCCAATCACTCTCACACACACACACACACACACACACACACACACACACACACACACACACACACACACACACACACACACACACACTTTTCTCTATACCTAAGTGCTTTGTCTAACATTCACACTCACACTCCAGTGGATGCATCAGGGCCAACCTGGGGTTTAGTATGTTGCCCAAGGTTATTTTGACATGCAGACTGGAGTAGCTGGGAAATCGACCCACTCTACCTCCTAAGCCACAGCTACCCCAGACTTCTCCCAGAGATGGAGGACGATGTAAGAGAAGATAGGAAAACTAGAAGAGAAATCTTTTTTAAAGGGACTGCAACAAATGACATTCGTAATGTTCTGTTCCTTTCTGTCAGTTGGCCCTGAGGGTACACTGCTGTTTGTGGATTTAGTACTTAATTCAGCTGTGTTACATATGTTATATATTTTACATCTATAACATATGCACTACAATAGCTGCTTTCCAACAACTAGCCATTATAATAAAGGTATTTGGCCAGTGACTCAGACGAGCATCCCTCACAGTGACCATGGAAAACCACAGGCTGCCTTGCACAAGTCAGGTCTGTAGTATTCTCATACATCAAACTATTATTATTATTCAGTTTGCTTTAGAAAACATTTCACAGTATAAAATATCAGATAACACATCAAGTGATCCACATGATGTGTACATCCACTGTTATGTAGTTCTGACAGTGCTATTCACTGCACCACCGTGCTGCCCATGTCCTCAGGCTGACAAAGAAAACAAATGTACCAGAGTTCACAGATGAGTCATTAAATCCCACCTGTCAAAGTCCACTTTTCCCCAGTTACAACATTTAGCCCACATCATCAAATGGTAAATACAATAGTTTTTATATAGTGCTTTTCTACTCTTACTGAGCACTCAAAGCGCTTATACAACATATTTGCATTCACCCATTCACACAAGCACTTACATTTGTATGTAAGCTAAGTGTTTTTATTCACACACATTCACACTTCAATGCTGGTGCTGGAGAGCAACCTGGGGTTCAGTATCTTGCACCATCAGTAAACAAACTGTGCAAAGCAAAAAATTCAAGATACAGTTTTAAGTCCATATCACCAAGCTTCAGCGTCTTGAAACCTTTTCCACAGAAAGCTGCTACCACTAACGCTGCTATGCTAACAATGTGAAGGCTGACTGAGATGTGTCAACTTGTGCTGGTCGTAGTAGAATGCTGGTTAATGTGGAAATGCACTGGCTGCATCTTTATGTGTAAGTCAGTTATTGTTGGTAGGTCTCCTGCAGAACTTTGCTCTCCCATTGGCTATTTTCAGTAGCACAGAGATCTAGAAATGGATCTACATCATTTGTTCCCACTGTCAGTGGTTGAATTTGTGTGTTATTGTTACATCAGAATTGCAGTGATGTCAGTAACACGTTACTCTAATCTGACTACTTTTTTTTGGTAACGAGTAATCTAACACGTTACTATTTGCAGTCCAGTAATCAGATTACAGTAACTTATCCAAGTCACTGTGTTACTATTTTTGTCATTTTCCTCAGTACAAAGATATATTTTTGCTTTCTTCTTGCAGGGAGTGACGTCTGGCCGATAAACCAATTGTGTCCCGTTTTCATCATGAGGACAATAATAGCACACAGACACACAAATGTAAACAATGGAGGGAGGAGAGAGATGTGGGTTTTCTAGCTGAAATACAGGCAGTATTGTGAGTCTGTGTCAGCTAGAGATGACAACATCAAGGTTAGTTGTGCACTCTGTGCTGGTGACAAAGTGCTATCTAGCTTCAAAAACACTACGTCAGATTTGAAGAAACATCTGGAGTCACGGTGCAGTCACACTTACAGAGTGAGTCTGTGGGACAGTATGTAGCAGAGCAAATGCTGCCCTTAAACACGGCTGACTCGCCCTCATTCTCATTTCCTGGTTGTCAGTTTTGTGTTGAGGCGGAGAGGGGGGTGTTGTTGGTCTTGTGCCAAAAAGTGATCGTCTGTCATAAAGTGATCCTGATATTTCTGTGTTTTTATGTGTAATGTCTTTGCTTATATTGGTAAATAGAGTGCAGTCAGCATGATTTATGAAGGGCTTATATATAAAGTGCAGAAATAACCTGTTTTTCAACAATCTTTAGGAGTCTGTGTTATTGTACCTACATTATAATCAATCCAGAGCTTTTTGGTCACTTCAAATATCTTTATAGATCTGTGATATTATATTTGTTGTGATTTCTGCAGCTTTCTGAGCCAGATTTATGTTTAAAAAGACATTTTTAATGTCAATGACAGTTTTTACCTTGAAAACAAATATATAAAAATAACTTTGCCAAAAACTGAGTGCAGCTTCTACCTTGTGATAGAAATGCTGTTTCTCTCTCAAAATGACCTGAAATCATTCATGAGAGATATGTTTGATATATGCTTCACAGATTATAGGTCAACAAGTCATTTACAGCCGTTTAAATACAGGCGATCATTTTATGGCAAATACCAGCAGCTGTTGAATGTAACTAATAAAGTAACTTGTAATCTAAAGTAGTTACTTCTAAAAATAAGTAATCAGTAAAGTAACTAAGTTACTTTTTAAAGGAGTAATCAGATTACTTTTTCAAGGTAACTATACCATCACTGCTGAATTGTTACATTTGTTGCCTTCATTCCTAGATAAATCATTATATATTAAAATAGTTACATTCTATATTCTAGTAGTCTGGTACAGTTTCCAACTCTAGTGGATGATACAGTCCATGTTAGCTCACTGCTCCACTTCAAACAGCTATCCAAATGTTGTAAACAGTGTTCACTGCCCTAAACACAGATACAGAGAATGTGCAGCTGTGACTCAGTATGGCTACTCTGAACTCAAAACCAACACATCTCCTTGGACATAAAACACTTATTTTTGCTTGTCTTTTAAAAACCTGGGAGATGACATAGAAAAGTGAGCCTTAACATTTTTAGCAACACTGCCTGAGTATATATTAAAGCTAATTGGCCAGGCAGTGATGCTAAAAGTGTTAAGGCTTACTTGATTGGAGCAGTGAGCTAACGGTATCATCCAATACAGTTGGAAACTGTACTAGACTAGAATGTAGACTGCAACTATTTTAATACTCAGAGTCACGCCAACTCATCAGATAGCACTTGATAGGATGGTAAATGAACTGGTATTTATATTTTCTACTCTAAATGAGCACTCAAAGAACTTTTTACTACAAGCCACATTCACACACATTCATACAGTACACCAACCTTCCAATAGTACACAGTAAAATGGGCAGTGTTAATGCAACACTAAAAGAGTCAATTTTAACACTGAGCCAGTGAACATATGGTCCCGCCCTGTACAGTGTTAAAATTACACTGAGCTCAGTGTTACATTTTCAGAGTTGATTTTACTCTGATTAGAGTTAAATTTAGCTATAGAGTAAAATTTAATCAGCACTCACATTGTTAATATACTTTTACTCTATGACATAAATAACACTCACAGTGTTATTTAAATATGACACTGCTACTTTAAGTGTTATTCTAAATCAACTCCTACAATTTTTTCTTAACAAGTGTAAGATCTATTTAACTGTTAATTAAATTTAACTCTAAACAGTGTTAATTTGTAACCAATTCAGTCAGTGTCAAAAAAATTTACACAATTATATACTGTTTTTATAAACCTATTGTTAATATTTCTTACGACATACAGCCAAAGATATTTGTAGCACAAAAAGAACCCATCTTCCTTGTCTTATTAATTTATTAAGTTCAGTACAAAAATAAAATGCACTTAAAGGCTTCTCTGCATTTTCAGTTTGATTAGAAAGAAAAAACTTTTCTAAGACAATGTGAATTGACTGGAACATCTTTATCCATTTATCTAAGAAATACATATTTTTTGAAGAACTTGACATTAGTGCCATTTTTAACAAACGACAAATATCAATTGGTCAGTGACAAAGTTAAAAGCACCCATTTTCTTAAGGTCACATAAAATTTTACACAAAAGCTTTTCAAATTAGATCTTTAGATTACCAGTGACCAATTAGGAATATGTTGTTGCCGATGAAATTCTGTAGCCCCAGTTGAAAGTAATTTTGTGTTTGACATGGAGAGAGAGAGTGTTCACTACAAAGTTCTGAAGCAATTTCAGCACCTTCCTTTAACTCTCCAAGTTCCAAGACGTACATGTTGTGGAGCATTTGATTATAAACAGTTCCAAATACGAAGTGAAAAATTTCATCAAAAGCTCCAAGTGAGCTGGCTGACTTGCATGGTACGACCTGCTTGTCCAGAACAATGAAGAACTCATGAATGGTGCTCCTCTTTGTCCCAACAGCAAGTGGGTAGGGCTGCGTAGTGGAGTTCATGGCATCAGCATGTTCCTGGACACTTGTTCCACTCTAAGTATGAAAAAAAGGAAAAATAAGTGGGATTTAAAATTTCTGTCAAAAACTGCCAGAAGCTTTCCCTGTCAAAGTTCAAATCAACACCTAACCAACACTCTCTGCCCCCAAATAGAAGAATACATAGCAATAAAAGGAATGAAATTGGTTCCATATAATTTTAAAACAGAATCCATTTCATATATGAAAAGAATCATAGCAAAAGAGGAGAAAGGGAACAGGTAATAGTTGTTGCAAAAATTAACATACATTACAAACCTTCTGGAAGACCACATGGTGCTCCTCATCCTGGGATGGAGAAACCTTCCCACGTCTTTTGTAACCCTGACAGGAAGGAGGAATCAGGTGGAACAGGAGAATGATGGAAGCCAGATCACTGTCCCAGCCTGTGAGAACAGAAATAACACAGAACATGAAAATAAAGAAAAAAAATTAGAAGGCTATTCCTTTAAAGCCGAAACATAAAGAAATCCAATAGAAAATTCAATTAAATAAAAAATTCTTTACAATTCCTCCAGCTACTATTAATACTTAGGTTTAAGTCCTACAGAATAAAACTACCAGAGGTAAGGGTCTCATCCAGTTCCTCCTCACTTGAAGCTCCTTCAGCACAGTAGATCACTTCTTCAAGGTCGGTTGAGGTAGGGAGAGTCTTGCTCTGCTGGATCACTTTATGCTTGAAAACAGTCGGCCACCTAAAGTAAAAGGCATTCTATTAATTGAGCACAGAAAATAAGACAAGAAGTACAACACTCATCAAAAATAATAAAAAACACATTGAAAATAATCACTGCAAACCATACACTACCATGTTGAAAAATTATGTAAAATAAAAACAAATGTATTCCAATATAAAACGAATGTTTGCAGTTTATGGGGGAAAAAAAAACGTTGGCACTAACCTCTCCAAAAACCTGGTAGCTACATCTTCTCCAAATTCCAGAATGAAGTCTTGATCAATCTAAACATATGGAAAAAGAGCTTATTGCAATATAACACAAAGCCAATTCATCTCCAGGCCTTTATTTCAGGGGCAGGTGTGTTTAAAGAGGTTATTAATTTAAAAAACAAAGATCTTACTGGATTGTGTGATCAACTCATGATCAGAAACTAACTTCTTTGATTTAATTTTTTTGACCAAACCTACTTAGGTAAAGCATCAAAAGTAAAGTGTGGAGTTTGCCCAAAATGAGATGTATAGCTATTTTAGAAGGTTTTCATTTTAGAGAACAAGTCAATTCACTTATGAACACACAATTGTACATCAACAGGCTATTTGTGTAAAATGCTGAATTACCAAGCCTCTGACATCTCTGAAGCGAGGAAATTCAGTCAAGACGCTGGATGATCTGTTTTCGTCCAGGACCATCTTGCAACGGTAATCAAACATCATCTTCATTTTGTTCCTGATGGCGGCCTCATCAGAAGAGTATTTCATGAAGGAATTAGCTTCCTTATATGGCTCTTCTCTTAGGGTCACCTCAGGGTTAAATGAAGCATCTCCTCTGGCTGTTGGTCCACACCCAGTCAGCTGACATGATGATCTTCTCCCCTCTGATAAGGTGCTCTTCCTCTGGATGGTTTTAAGCCTCCATGCTAAGTAGCCACTTTAACCATAATAGAAATCTTCCTTTAAAATAGGTTAACAGGCTATTTTATTAGAAAGGCAGCATTTGGGTCAAAAGATAAAGAATTTAAAACAACTTGGATATTGGATTTAATACTTACATATCCATTTTTGGAATAAGGATCACGCAGGTTTGGGAACTTTTCAATCATGCCTTGAGCATACATCTCTCTCACATGTTGTGGTGGTGCTGTCCTAAAGGAGCAAATTAAATTAGGGCTGCAACTTTAGTAATTAAGTATTCTATCGATAATTCCATTGATTACTGAAGTAATTGGATAAGAATTACAGTTCATCTGCATATTTTAACTTCCGTACAGCAGTTTTTCCCTGTGTGAAACAAACAGGGTGGATGAAGCAGCTACAAAGTTGTCTTTTCTTCACTTGCTGATCAGGTGGTTGATGGAGGACTTCCAGCTGCTTCCCAGTAAACGTTTAATAGTGGGTGGTTCGGGGGGGGGGGGGGGGGGGGGGGGGGGGCTTCTTTTGGATGCTAGAAAAACGTCTCCTTTTGCTCCACCTGAGCTCACGTCTCAGTAAGGGCTCCGCCTCTTTAGGTGTGTATGAAGCAAGCAGCAATAATAGCAGCGATCTAGCCGGTGTGGAGTCCGCGGGGTGTGCTCCTGTCTGCTAAATGCTGTGACAGCAGAATTCTGAAAGTAAACCGATTTTCTCAGCCCAGTGCAAGGGCGTCTCAGCGCCTGGCGATCAACGACTAAAACACTGTTTTGACTCAAGAATTACTTTAAACAAACCACAAACGTAGTTGATCATTTGATATTCATCTGAGGACGATTTCATGTTCGTTGATAGTAACAAGCATAACTTTAATAGAATACCATTAAAAAGTAGAAATAGCTGAGATTTAATTAACACCGACGATACATTTCATGCTGTTTCAGAGGAACCGCAGCTCCCGCAGAAGGAGTTTCCCCCGAGGCAAATTGAAAACATAACCCGGGGGAGCTCGAGGCAGGTGTCTGAAGTCAATTCCCAAAATCAGCCCTGAAGTATATTTTATAGGTTCCTATCAACGTTTGGAAGCGTAGTGACCCGTTAATGCAATTTTATGTCTAAAATGCCATCTTTATTTAATGCTAAATATAGGATAACATTTTGAAGGTTTAAGCTAGCTAACAACTCCTCAAACATCTGTCACGTGAAAAGCATATTTTTTTCTGTCTGAAGAACCATGTTATTTTAATATGCTGCTTTGAGTGTAACGACAGTGAAAATTCAGGAAAAAAATGAAAAATTGAGGAAACTTACCGAGACTTTTCCAGCAAGGCGGAGAAGTTGAAAATGGCGCCGATAAAATTCTCTTCGGTCTGGCACAAAGTGCAAGGGGGCGGAGCTTTTCAGAGTACTTTTTTACACTCAGTTTGGAGAATTTTCATTAACACTGCATTATAGTGTTTTAGTAACTCTAACCGAGTGCATTTCCTTTAACGCTTGACAAGTTACACTGTAAAGAGTTATTTTTAAAAAACCTGTTTTAACTCTGAATATTTACACCAACACTGCAGAACATAAGGAGGCATTTTACACCCACTGGTGTTGAACTGACTCTTATAGAGTTTACATGTTCTGACACTGCTTATTTGACACTCAGGATTTTACTGTGTAGATGACCTGCTCTAACTCAAACATGTAGGACTGCTTTCTTGCATTTGTGCAATATCTCTAAAACTCTCAGAGTGGTGCTGAAAAACTAGTTCATGTATGTAGTGTTTATAGACTGGACTACTGCAATTCCTTACTACCAGGCTGTCCTAAGAGCTTCCCGAAAAACCTTCAACTGGTCCAAAACGCTGCAGCTAGAGTACTGACAGGGATCGGAAAGAGAGAGCAGATTTCTCCCATATTGGCAGAATTTATAGTAGAATGGGAGGCAGAGCCTTCAGCTTTCAGGCACCTCTTCTGTGGAACCAGCTCCCAGCTTGGATTCAGGAGACAGACACCCTCTCTATTTTTAAGATTAAGATTACTCTCACTTTAATTAATTCATTACTTCAATTACTTTAAAAACGTTAACTATGTTAATTAATCTTAATCTTACTTTTAAGATTAAGATTAGGCTTAAAACTTTCTTTTCTGATAAAGCTTATAATTCAGGCTGGATCGAGTGACCCTGAACCTTCCTTCATTCCAGCAGTACCTACTCAGTGCAACTCAACTCAGCATGTTTATGTTTTGTTTCCATTACAATTGCGTACCACCTCAATGTGGGTGGAGTCGATTATTAATGCGGCAGAAGTCACTTGATGTAATGTGTGTGACTCAAACGTGCCCATTAGCCAGACCTCCTGATAGACTTTCTCATTTCTTGTGTACCTCTGAGCACAGAAACGTCTGGACCTCGTTGTTGGACCACAGTGTTGGTTTGCGTGTCTCCATTTCCCTCAGTCTTGGGTTTTAAAAATGGCACTTTTGATTCTGATGAAGGAGTCACTCTCATGACTCAGCTAGTGACAACACTTCCAGGCCAATTATTGGCATGCTGTCATTCAACATCACATTTTCAGATCACCTCAGATTGCTTGGTACCCGGCTGAGTGGGTACTAAAAAAGTACATGTTACCTGTTACCTGTTACCAGGACCTAATGTAAAACCTTACAAACGTGTTGATTCGAGTTGCGCTGAGTAGGTACAAGTGGAAACGCGGTATTAGTTATGCTGCAATAGCACTAGGCTGCTGTGGGGGGGTTCCCATGATACACTGAGTGTTTCTTCTTCACTCACTGCCCCTCCCTGAGCCTGGTTCTGCTGGAGGTTTCTTCCTGTTAAAGGAGAACTTTTCCTCCCACCTGTCACCAAGTGCTCGGGTTGTGTGATTGTTGGGTTTTTATTGTTATTATTGTAGTCTTTACCTTACAATATAAAGTGCGTTGAGGTTGATGTTGTTATAAATTGGTGATATATAATTAATTGAATTGACTTGTCATTGGCCTTTTATGTTGTGGACAAAACAAGCTTTATTAACTTTATATTGACCATATCTCATATTCCTATTGAAGAAATGTTGTTTTGCAGTAATTATCTTTATCGTTTTATCACCCAGCTCTGAGTACACACCTTTTTCTCTGTCTATCTTAGTAACTATATATCTTACATTTTTCCTTTCATCTTCCAAGATTTCCTTTGTGCAGTTTTTGATATAAAATGGCTTTTACCAAAAAAAATTACAAGAGTAATTCTATTCCAAGAACACACCCATGTACACCAAAGAACTGACTTAAATCTTGAAACATACAAGACAGGGTGATGAGAGGAGGATTACAACTGGTTTCATCACATCACACACACTCACATATACATAAACAGCCTTCCTGCAACAAGGCTCCAGACAGCACACTGCTGCAACATTTATAACTCTCTAACACATATACGCTCTGCTAGCAACAACCAGCAGAATTCTTTTTGTACCCATACTGAAATATTAATCTAAAAGAATTTATATTAAATTATACACGTGCAGCTGTTACGCTGTTTTATCTCTTATTTGTGTATTTGCTTTAGATTTGACAAAAAAACATATACCAAATAACAATGCACAACACTGTCTCAGACTGCCTGCTATAAATTTGACTTTTATATGAAGCTGTTATAAATGTATCCTGTAATCAGTAAAGTACAAGTTTTTTTTTTTTGCATCTTGTAAGAGAAAATTGAATTTCATAAGCAACGATGATGCTATCAACTTCTTCTTCTTTTATTTAAATGAGCAATTTAAAAGTTGCACCTTTCCATTAGGAATGTGAATGTGATGGTGTCTGCAGTGTGGTGAAGGCTTCTGAGTGTATCTTATGGGCTTGGTAGACCACCTAATGTCTTTGTCATATTTCAGATACATTTTTACCAGCACAATCAGTGAATTTTGCGGGCTTTTAGGTAAATGTTACTGCCATAAATGAAATGACCAGGGGTTAAAGTTGGCCAAAATGATCGAGATGTGGATCATTTTGTGTCCCAGCACCTTCAATTAATTGGAGAATATTTATTTGAATTTCAGGAGAGGTATCACATCTCATACACTCCCCTTCTGGTTCTCTGTCTATATAGGCGAGGCCAGGTGAGTCTCTTGAAACTGCATGAAACAGCATGCCTCACAGCTCTGCCCACCTGTCAGCAACAGGCAGCAGAGACAAACACAATCAATAGAAAAGGAAGCCCACTGAGTTGCCAGTTTTACAAAATTCTTTCCACTATTCCTCGCAGCTTCTTCTGACAACAAATTCAGCCCAGTTCTGCCCTCAGCTGTTCCTCCATTACAGTTTTTCTATCATCAGGATGCCGGTTTCTTTCTCCTCCAGCCCTCCTTTTGGAAAATGCACCAGCAAGCATTCTTGCCACCATGATGCCAGTTTCTCTGTCATCAATCCCTAAATTTCAAACACGTGTCAGTAAACATTTCTGGGATGCCAGGATCTCTCGCTTCTGTTCCTACTTTACAAAATTCTTCAGACAATTGCTTGCTAGTACTTTTAGCCGAGCCCCCTTGCTAATTGTGGTGATAGTGATCAGTTGAGATAGTTAACCGGTGAAATAGACTTGGCAGAGCTCATTCTATGACCACTCAACCGCCTGCACCACCCAGAGTGATTGACAGCCGTAAGGGCGTTATCATCATACACACTTCAGCCCATCTCAGGCTAAAGAGCTCTCAGTTTATAGAGACGATCTCTGCTCTGCTTTTCCTTCCCAAAGACAGGAATTAGACAATTACAGGGCTTGATCTGGTGCTACGACTCAGCGGCACCAACTTCTATCAGTACCATGTCTGTTTTCCCTCTGAAGCTTACCATGAGGGTTATGGGAGTCAGTGAGCACATTAACGTGGTGAGGCCATCATGCCATCATCAGGAGAAAGAACACATTTAAAGTAGCTTATATCATCAATCAGGGGTCCTACACTCTCCCCTCTTCTACAACCTGCCAAACAAAGTGGGGCAGTGGGCTCATTCCTGCTTCTGGATACTCAGGGCAGTATATGTCAGTGCAACTGAACTGCAAAAGAGGTCAAGGAGTCAACACATTGCCATCTATTCTTCTCCCTGCAGAACTACATTCAATTCAATTGCATTTATATAGATAACAATGAACAGGTACCTCAAGGAGCTTTATATTGTAAGACAAAGACCACACCTACCTCTGGGGTGAGATGCTCAAGTGCAAACATGGCCCACTGCTCACTGCCTGGAGCCTGATTAGCATTTGCCACAGAACACCAGAATTGGCAGGTCCACCACTGCAGCCCTGTGCTTTTCACACTTGAGAGCAGGTTCACCCTGAGCACATGTGACTGATGTGAAAGGGTCTGTAGAAGCCATGGAGAACATTATGCTGCCTGTAACATCATTCAGCATGAGTGGTTTGGTGGTGGGTCAGTGATGGCCTGGGAGGCATATCCATGCCTCACACAGACCTCCACAGGCTAGATTAACAAGCACTATGGGTGCTCAAGTAGAAGTATGAACTAGTCCATTTACCATTTACCCTGACTGCCAGTGAGTCCTGGGTTCCCCCCTGGTGTAGAACAAAAGCCCGGCCTCATGTGGTAAGAGTGGCAGTTCCTGGAGGATGAAGGAACTGATTCCAATGGCTGGCCCCCACGTTCACCTGAACTGAATCCAATAGAGAACCTCTGGGACATTATGTTTCAGTCCAACGCCACCATGTTTCACTTCAGACTGTCCAGAAGATCCTCCAGGACACCATCTTCTATCCTCCACCATCATCTAATTAGTAGCCCTCATGTTGTCAGGCATGTATTCAAGCACGTAGGGGACACACAAACTACTGAGGACCAGTTAGAGTTGCTGCATTGAAATTCTGGCAAAATGTTCTAGTCTGCTGCATCATTGTTCCAGTTTCATTTCTGGGATGTCTTTGAATTCAGCCTCTGTTGGTTCATTGTTTTCATTCCCAACACATTACCCAGAACATATCAGTGTAGATATGCAACAGGATTATTTTCCCCATTGAGAATTGATATGTTTTTAAAGTGTTTGTTAACTTTTTATTTTTACCATTGTATTTATTTGAGATAATGTTTACAGAAAAACAAACATATATGCAAAACAAGAACGAATGGGCAGAGATTTGGCACTGAAAGGAATATTTGTTTAAAAAAATCCAAATTGGGGCCCCTGGGTGGCTTAGTGGTGAAGCCGGCGACCACAAACATATGATGTGGTGCAGGCGGTACGGGGTCAATCCCGGCCTGTCAATAATTTGCCCACGTGTCTTCCCCTGTATCTAGTGCACTTTTTTGGTTTTGATTCTGGGATGTGTCCATGTAGCGCTGAAAAATGATGTTTTGTGCTCTAATAGATCTGTCTGTGTTTTTTTTTTTCTGCTCAGAGACGGAAGGATTGCATTATGACCCAAACTTCTTTTTATACCTCAAAATATACAGGTGCTGGTCGTAAAATTACAGTAATTCCATTCAAAAAGTGAAACTTGTATATTATATTCATTCATTACACACAGACTGATATATTTCAAATGTTTATTTCTTTAATTTTGATGATTATGCGCCACCACTCCTCTGTAGAGAGAGCGTGGGAGAAACGTTTTGCACACGGACATTTGGCTTGAGGCGGACTTCTAATTTTCTTTACTTAAATCTTTGTATTTGTCGCGGGTTGTATGAGCACTGCTTGTTTTTATGTATAATAATGCAGCAGCCATTCAACCGGGCATACAAGGTTAAATGGTAAATGGACTAGCTCTTATATAGCGCTTTTCTACTCAGTCAGAGCACTCAAAGCGCTTACACAACATGTTTACATTTACCCATGCACTCACATTCATACAAGCACTTCCATGTTTATACTAAGCTAAGTGCTTTTAATTAACTAGCATTCACACACATTCATACTCCGACAGGATGGTCGGAGAGCAACTTGGGGTTAAGTATCTTGCCCAAGGATACATTGGCATGTAGCCTGGAGTAGCCAGGAATCGAACCGCTGACCTTCCGATCAGTAGGTGACCTGCTCTACCTACTGAGCTACAGCCACCCCAGTGAAGAATACTTCTATTAAAGTATAACACTGTGGAATTCCCAGTACCAGTGTGGTTGTGCGTTTTTGGCTGCCTGATAAGTACGCCCGCTGCCTCCTCTTCACCACCAAACACAACCCAGACGTTACAGTATGCAGACATGGTTTCAGCTGTCACAGTCCTCATGTCGAGCCGCTCTTGAACAGAGACGGCGTCAGAAGCGTCTCGCCTGGACTAAAGACAGAAAGGACTGGACTGCTGCTGTGTGCTCCAAAGTTATGTCCTCTGATCAAAGTCAATGTTGCATTTCCTTTGGAAATCAAGGTCCCAGAGTCTGGAGGAGGAGAGGAGAGGCACAGAATCCACGCTGGCTGAGGTCCAGTGTAAAGTTTCCACAGTCAGTGATGGTTTGGGGTGCCGTGTCATCTGCTGGTGTTGGTCCACTGTGTTTTCTGAGGTCCAAGGTCAAGGCGGCCGTCTACCAGGAAGTTTTAGAGCACTTCATGCTTCCTGCTGCTGACCAAATTTATGGAGATGCAGATTTCATTTTCCAACAGGACTTGGCACCTGCACACAGTGCCAAAGCTACCAGTACCTGCTTTAAGGACCATGGTATCCCTGTTCTTCATTGGCCAGGAAACCTGCCTGACCTTTAACCCCATAGAAAATCTATGAGCTATTGTGAAGAGGAAGATGTGATACACCAGACCCAACAATTCAGAAGAGCTGAAGGCCACTATCAGAGCAACCTGGGCTCTCATAACACCTGAGCAGTGCCACAGACTGATGGACTCCATGCCACGCTGCGTTACTGCAGTAATCCAGGCAAAAGGAGCCCCAACTAAGTACTGAGTGCAGTACATGCTCATAGTTTTCATGTTCATACTTTTCATGTTCATACTTTTCAGCTGGCCAACATTTCTAAAAATCTTTTTTTGTATTGGTCTGAAGTAATATTCTAATTTTCTGAGATACTGAATTTGGGGTTTTCATTAGTTGTCAGTTATAATCATCAAAATTAAAGAAATAAACATTTGAAATATATCAGTCTGTGTGTAATGAATGAATATAATATACAAGTTTCACTTTTTGAATGGAATTACTGAAATAAATCAACTTTTTCATGATATATTAATTTTACGACCAGCACCTGTACATGTTCATTATTGATGGGAAAAGACTCAAAAAGAGGAAGAATTGTGGTCTTTAAGGAAGAAAGATGCTCTATGAATCTTCCAGCAAACAAGCCCCAGTGGGTCCACTGCTGATTCTGCTGGATGAGTGGAATAGAGCAAACCCACACTCAACCACACCATCCTATTGCACAGCCAGTAGCATTATCCTAATTACTGGTCCATCATGGGTTTGGTGCTGAGACTTTTATGAGGTACAAAAAGCTAATATCATAAAGGAGTAATTGTTCATCTCACATTAATTCACATTCAGAATGCTCTTCCACTATTACCATGTAACATCAGAGGAATGTTTCATCAACAGATTCATTAGATTTAATGAGGTTTGAGACAAACCAGTTATAACGTGGATTGCAAACATAGTATCTAACAAGACAGCATGTTTGCTAAAGCGCTGTCACTGACGAGCATACAGAGGCTGTATGCTGACTAATTTTGGATGTGCTTTGATGCATGAGTAGCATATTTGTAGAAAACTGTAACTGTGTTCAGAGCATACATTTATAAATGATTCTTTAATTATTAAACCTATGTATCAGTTTCAGCAGACATCCCAGTATGACTTCATGGAAAAAACACGTTTGAGACACAAAAACACATTTGTGTTTAACATTTGTTTTAAATAAGTAATTAGGGAGAATTCTGTTATGAATCAGACAATGTCTGAAATCCCTTTATACACTTTGTTTTGTTGGAAAACACAACTGGGAAGTTAATATTTTGCAATTTCAGGTTGACCAAACCTACAAACACTACACATCACAGATATTAATACTGCATAAAATACTAACTTAAAAGCAGTGGATCCTGAGAAAAGGACAGCACCTCTTAAAAATCAAATGACCTGTATATAAGTAAAGTTCAAAGTAAGCAGTAGTCTAAGTCTAAACTTGTAAATTAGAGATACATAAGTTACATTAACAACAAAAACATTGCTTAAGCCCTAATTAACAACATAAAACGGTTAACAGAATTAAGTTACTAGCATGTCCACATTTGAAGTGATTTTGTGGAACAATGAGAGGGGACAAAATTCGAAATCTTCATCTTCAAACACCTTCAAAGGTTCCACTGTTTGGTAACCCGGAGAACAATGCAAGAAATCCACCAACACTGGAAAAACAGACTCCAGTCCACAGTGTGTGCAATAATACCTGCTGAATTATGAGATTCAGAGGACACCCAGAGCAGTGTGCACATTATCTTTCTGGAATATTATGCTCGTTCATAGAGAGCTGTTTGATTGCTGGGTTTTCTCTGTAGTATTGTGGGGCTGTTACCTTACAGCACAAAGGGCCTTGTGGTGATTTGTTGCTACATGAATGAAAGTGAATTGAATTTGAACACCTGTTAATGTTACAGAGGGTGAGCTGACTAGAAGAGTTTGAAATAAAGAGAAATACTCCCATAGTATTGTTCTGTGCAGCCTTCATACACTGTAAACCCAGATTTTGATTCCACTTAAAAATATTGAGTTCATATTACTTAAAATTGCCTAGAATGTGAACATTACTTGTTAATACTGAGTAGGCTGTACTTTTTGATGGTCTATCTTATTGTAATCATGTGTTTGAGTTCAAACAACTTAATATCATCAAGTTTTTCACCTGCTAAAGATCTAGTTTATACCAGTTTTAACAGACTGGATTAATGCACAGCTGCATGGTGGCCTGATGGTTAGCACTGCTACCTCACAGGTAGAATGCTATCTAGAAGGTCTGGGTTCAATTCCAGCTTGGCCCAGGCCTCTCACTGTTTGGAATAGTAGACATTTGGTGTTTTTGTTCACAACGCTCTCTCATATAGTTTTTTTATTGTTCCATGGACAAATGTTATTTGTAAATGTTAATTACCAGCATTCAGCAGGGCTGAGTTTTATCATGTTTATTTACCAAATTTAAACAGACACAGTTCAACACTGTAAAAAATATTTGTGTTACTGGGCAGCATGGTGGTGTGGTGGTTAGCACTGCTGCCTCACAGCTAGAATAGCTATCTGACAGTCTGGGTTCAATTCCAGCCCGGGACTCTTGCTGTGTGGAGTTTGTGTGTTCTCCCTCTGACTGTGTGGGTTTCCTCCCACAATCTGAAGACATCCAGTTACTGGGGTTAGGTTAATTGGTCTCTCTAAATTGCCCACAGGTGTGAATGGTTGTCTGTGTCAGCCCTGCAACAGGCTGGTGACCTGTATGGGGTGTACCCTGCATCTTACTGCCCTGTCAGTTGGGATGGACTCCAGCCCCCACCCCCCCACACAGCCATACAGGATAGGGGGGGATTGATTGATCAAAAGACATTTTGTCTGTGTAGATTCTCAGTCATCCAGGTCATAGTTTGGGGTGGCTGTAGCTCAGTAGGTAGAGCAGGTCACCTACTGATCGGAAGGTCAGAGGTTCGAATCCTGGCTACTCCGGGCTACATGCTAATGTATCCTTGGGCAAGATACTTAACCCCAAGTTGCTCTCCGACCGTTCTGTCGGAGTATGAATGTGAGTGAATGTTAGTTAATTGAAAGCACTTAGCTTCATAAAAAATGGAAGTGCTCGTATGAATGGGAGTGCATGGGTGAATGCAAACAGGTTGTATAAGCGCTTTGAGTGCTCATACTGAGTAGAAAAGCGCTATATAAGAACTAGTCCATTTACCATTTACCATAGTAGTCTCTGGAGCTTGAAAATGGCGACTGGACTTCTTTTTGTTTCTTGAAGACGTTTCACCTCTCATCCGAAAGGCTTCTTCAGTTCTCAACCAAATGGTGGAGAGACCCAGGTATTTAAACCCCTGTGGGCGTAGTCCCCTGGAGGTGGTTATGACCCTCTATTGATCATGTGCGTGAACACATGTGCCCAGGTGTGAAGGGGGCGTGGGTCATATTTAATCAGTGGTTTCAGTTGAAACCAATTTAGGACTCCGCTCCATTGTTTCCTGTGGCCTATTGAGGTCACTGAACAGAACCAGCTTCACCCCAGATCAGATTTGTGCACTTTTAGATCTCTGCCTTACCACAACATATTTTAAATACAATGATGGATTCTACAGACAGAAGCATGGATGTGCCATGGGCTCCCCAGTGTCTCCCATTGTAGCCAACCTTTACATGGAGGAAGTGGAAAGTAAAGCTCTTGGTTCTTTCAAAGGGATGGCACCTAGCCACTGGTACAGATATGTAGATGACACCTGGGTCAAAATCAAAACCCAAGAAGTAGAAGCCTTCACTCGTCACATTAACTCAGTGGATAAATACATACGTTTTACCAGGGAGGACACCAGAGATAACAAGTTACCATTCCTGGACTGTGCGGTGCTTATCGAGGAAGATGGAAGCCTCAACATTGAAGTTTACCGGAAGCCCACACACACAGACCAGTATCTCCTCTTTGACTCCCACCACCCTCTGGAACACAAACTTGGGGTGATCAGGACCCTATAACACCGTGCGGAAAGTGTTCCCTCTAAGGCAGAAGGGAAGCATAAGGAACACACACACATTGAGAAAGCCCTCAAAACATGCGGTTACCCCAACTGGGCCTTCATCAAATCAGCTAAGATGCACAGGAATGAAGGCCAAACACAAACTACAGAGAATGGGAAGGACAAGAGGAACAACATTGTCATCCCATATGTGTCAGGCTTGTCAGAGAAACTCAGAAGAATTTTCTCCAAGCATGACATCTCAGTATACTTCAAACCAAGTCACACCCTAAGACAAAAACTGGTTCATCCCAAGGACAAACCCGCCAAACACAAGATCAGCGATGTAGTGTATGCTGTTCAGTGCAGTGAAGAGTGCTCGGACCTCTACATTGGTGAAACCAAACAGCCTCTTCACAAACGAATGGCACAACATAGAAGAGCCACCTCGACAGGACAAGATTCAGCAGTACATCTGCATCTGAAGGAAAAAGGGCACTCTTTTGAGGATGCCAATGTTCACATTTTGGACAGGGTAAACAGATGGTTTGAAAGAGGAGTGAAAGAAGCCATCTATGTCCACTGTGAACAACCATCATTGAACAGAGGAGGTGGATTACGTCACCAACTTTCCCCCGCTTACAGTGCTGTCCTGAGCTCCCTTCCCAGACGTCTCAACCCCCATTCACACCTTTGTTCCAGTGACCTCAATAGGCCACAGGAAACAATGGAGCGGAGTCCTAAATTGGTTTCAACTGAAACCACTGATTAAATATGACCCACGCCCCCTTCACACCTGGGCACATGTGTTCACGCACATGATCAATAGAGGGTCATAACCACCTCCAGGGGACTACGCCCACAGGGGTTTAAATACCTGGGTCTCTCCACCTTTTGGTTGAGAACTGAAGAAGCCTTTCGGATGAGAGGTGAAACGTCTTCAAGAAACAAAAAGAAGTCCAGTCGCCTTTTTCAAGCTCCAGAGACCAAAAGACATTTTATTTTTTCATGAACTATAAAATATAAGTTTGGTCAATTAGAACATACAATTTAGTTCAATTGGAAATGGAGTAGTGCTTACTTAATAGGCTGAGGTAAATGAACTGTTTCATTACTTAAAAAATTTAAGGCAATGAGTTACCTTGGTTTTTTTAAGTAGATTCAACTTATCCGGGTTTACAGTGTAGTATGATATGAACTGTAGAGCATGCTTTTACTTGATGGACCTGCATGAACTATTAAAGGGCCCTGAATAGCCCCGCGGGCCACACTTTAAGAACCCTGGATTTAAACAATGTTTTGTTTTTATCCCTACATCCACCACAGTGATTACACCAGGATGCAATTAATACTTTAAAATCTTGTTTTGTGATCATCAGCACTTGTACTCCCAGTAGCAAAGCTGTAATGGAAGATAATGGGATGACTTACACATCAGAGATTTGCACAGATACATTTCTACTGAAGCTGGAGTAGATAAGCTCTCGTCCAATACTGCTTATTGTAATTTGCCTCTCCTACTATTACACACTGAAAATTATTTTAATGTTCACTCATATCTAAACTGGAGACATCTAAACTGGTTAGGAAGCCTTTTTGCAGCAGCAGCAGATTTATGCCAAGTATGTATGAAGCTGTAAAGAGTGAAGTGTACGGCATGTGTAACCCATTAAACTCATAGCCTGCGTGGCCTGGCTGTGAGCTGTACTGTGCTTTCCTAAAGCTGTAAAACACCAGATTCATGGCATCCATCACTTCTTTGAGTGAGTGCTGTTTTCTGCCATGTCTGCCAATTATTGTCATAATCTGTGTAACTCAACACATGATGTTCTGAGGAAATTACTATGGTAGAAATGACTGTACATTACATTATCAAGACAACAGGGTTACATGTAAACTGAAGGCACTCTAAATGAAGTGGTCAGTCTTCAGTAGTTGTTAACCACATCATTCTAATTCTTTAATTCACCTAGTGCAGTAATCTATCATTAGTGAGTATTAGTATTACCAGGCTAACTGTCCATTCTACTGTAGTTTTGGGTCGCTTGCACAAATCCTCATCTGCTTCTTGCCAAACCCCCATCCTCTAATTCCACTATCACTCCTCTACATCCTACCCTTCCTCCGCTCTCCAACGTTACATCCCTTTGTGTTTATTTTGATGGCAGCTCACTGGGACTGTACCAGCAACATCTGCAGTTCACAAAAGCACTCGTTCAGCCACAAATGCAGTCTGTAAATGCTGCAATGCATAAGCTGTATCATCACAAAACTAGGCCATTACAACATGGAAGCAGTGTAGGTGCATCTCTTTTCACAATCTGACAATAGTAGTAATAATTAATTACTAACTATAGTGTCTTACTGGTCTGGACAATAAAAATGGAAGCGAAATATGTTCCAAAGAAATCACATTATGTTTTCCAGTAATGCATTAATCTCATGTGTTGCTGTACTACATCTGTAATTACATTACAGGTACAATTATGTAATTACTTGTGGTACTTCAGTGATCTGCCTGACGGGCGCATAGAAACATGCTCTCTTCTTCCTGCACACTTGCTGCAATCAGCCGATTGCAGTTTGTGCTAAAAATTGATCATCTGCCACAAGGTGATCCAAGTTATCTGCCAAAAAATGATTGCTGGTACTTAAACTGCTGTAAATGATTTGCTGGCCTCTAATCTCTCAAACATATCTCAGACATATTTCTCATGGATCAAGTCATCTTGAGCCAGAAAGAACAATCCTGTCACAAGATAGAAGCTGCAGTTTTTGGCACAGTTGTCATGTCCTGGGCCGTTGGCCCAGCGTTTTGTGTTTATAGTTTATTTCCTGAGTCTGTCCTCCCAGTATGTTTGATGTCACGTTCCCAGTGTTGTGACTCGTCTGCGTGTTCCTTGGTTTATCACTTCCTGTTTTATTTTGCCAGTGTGATTTCCCTGTGCTTTGTGTTTAGCTTTGCTTCCCCTGTGTAATTAGTTTCATTTGCCTCACCTGTTGTTCCCTGCTGTTTTCTCTTGCCCTGATTACCCAGTGTGTATTTAAGCCCTCAGTTTCCATCTGTTCTTTGTCGCGTCGTTGACGTTGTGTGCCCGTGTGTTTCCTGTGCTCCCTGTGTCTGCCCGTCGTCTCCCTTCGTCTCCCTTCCAAGGTTTTTGTATTTGTTTTTCCCTACGTAAATAAATACCCTTTAAGTGACGTTTACCTCTGGTGTCCTGCGTGTTTGCCCTTCCTCGCCCGTTTCCTCCACGGCCATGACAACAGTGACATTTATATATCCTTCATCCAGGTAAAAAGTGTCATTGGCATTAAAATATAACATAATTCTTCTATAAAGATATGGCCAAGAAGGACTCAAGGTCTGCAGAGGTCAGTATCTATCAAAGTGGTCCAAGGAAGGAACAGCGGTGAACCAGCGACAGGGTCATGAGCAGCCAAGGATGCACGTGGGAGGCGAAGGCTGGTCCGTGCGGTCTGATCCAACAGTCGAGCTGCTGTAGCTCAAACTGCTGAAAAAGTTCATGCTGGTTCTGATAGAAAGGAGTCAGAATACACAGAGAATCACAGTTTGCTGTGTATGAGGCTGCAGACCAGTCAGGGTGCCCATGCTGACCCCTGTCCACCACTGAAAGCTCCAGAAGTGGGCATTAGAACTGGACCACAGAGCAATGGAAGAAGCTGGCTCATTTTGATGAATCACGTTTTCTTTCAGTTGATGTGGATGGTCAGGTGTACGCACATCACCTACCTGGGGAACGCCTGGCACCAGAATGCACCACAGGAAGAAGCTAAGCCAGCAGAGACAGTGTGATGTTTTGGGCAATTTTCTGCTGGGAAACCCTGGGTCCTTCCATCCATGTGGATGTTACTTTGACACCTACAGTATTCCCTGATGGCTGTGGCCTCTCTCAGCAGGATAATGCTCCCTGCCACAAAGCAAACATGGTTCAGGAAAGGTTTGAGGAGCACAACAGTGAGTTTGAGGTGTTGACTTGGCCTCCAAACTCCCCAGATCTCAATCCAATCGAGCATCTGTGGGATGTGCTGGACAAACCAGTCTGATCCATGGAGGCCCCACCTCACAGCTTCCAGGACTTAAAGGATCTGCTGCACAGAACGCATGCTAACGCAAAGATAGCAAAGAACCAGGAATGATGTTAAAGCTGAGTGGGTGCTGACCCCAGCCCAGCAGCCAGAGCCTGAACCTCAACAGGTAACAAAGGCAGTCATGCCTGCAGCATTGCTGCCTCTACATGTACAGTAGAATCACAGCCTCTTTGGGCTGGTTTTTTGCTTTGTGTTGTTGGTTTTTTGAACATATGTATGAATTAAAGAAAACTCAGATGTGTGTACTCATTAGGACAGGGACTTGTGTTGGTGTGTGAAACTGCAGCCTCAGGTTTATGTTGTTAATTGGTAATTATGTGACAATGTATTTTAGGTCATTTTATGGGCCAATGCAAAATAACGAGTTACATAACGAGTTATAACGAAACAAATTACTTTCCCTGATGAGCAATTAAGTAACGTACTGCATTACTCTTAAGAAAAGTAATGGGGAATGTGTAATACATTGCTTTTTTTGACTAACCACTCCAAAACTGGTGAGAACAATATGCCATGAGATAAGCTACTGTCAGGACTCGTGTAGCAGACTTTGAAGGCAGTTATGTTAAGTGAGCGTTTTCCTGAGAAGAAGCTCATGTCTGCCACATAAGAAAATGTTTAGAAAACCTTCTGCACTGACAGATTTGAGAAGAACGACTGGAAGAATGAGAACTGAGTGACAAGGCAATGACATCAATCTGTAGGCTGCAGGTGAAACAAAGCACTTCTTTTGTCTCCAGTCTAAATGCACCAAGCATGGCTATGCTGCACCCACACCCACAGTGGAGCGGATCCCAGCCGCTGAAGACAATGCCTGTTAATCCATCAGATAACCATCAGCCTACCAGCTTAGAGTGTCTGCGTTAGGATAGTCCACCAACTTTTCCAGTCCACTGTGGGCATTTTAGTTGATCTTGGCACATCATAAATCGTGGGGTGGCTGTAGCTCAGTAGGTAGAGCAGGTCACCTACTGATCGGAAGGTCAGCGGTTCGAATCCTGGCTACTCCGGGCTACATGCCAATGTATCCTTGGGCAAGATACTTAACCCCAAGTTGCTCTCCGACCGTTCTGTCGGAGTATGAATGTGAGTGAATGTTAGTTAATTAAAAAAGCACTTAGCTTCATAAAAATGGAAGTGCTTGTATGAATAGGAGTGCATGGGTGAATGTAAACAGGTTGTATAAGCGCTTTGAGTGCTCATACTGAGTAGAAAAGCGCTATATAAGAACTAGTCCATTTACCATTTACCATAATTCTGTTCTCCTGTACGGTGATAGCAGTCATGCTTTGTGGATCCTAGAACCAAGGCCCAAAGGCTTTCAGGTTTACAAACTCATCAACTTTCACGAGAGAGAGAAACTGTCACTTTAGAATTCTAAATATGTGACAACATCAGAAACAAACAGGTTCAGGTAGTGACGGGCACAGTGAGGACGTGTGAAACACACAAATGTTCGAAGCATTTGTGCTGGAAGTGCATCAAAATTTCGAAACAACCTGAAACCCATCTCCACACCTGCAGGCCAGCTGGTTATCGCCACATGTTGATGTTGATGTTCTGTGAAACAATGGCAGAGACCAGCCCTGCTCTACTCCAAACAAAGCCACTGATTACATCTATCAATAATTATGATCAACACGTTTTGGAGAAATCGCCGTACAAACAAGCAAAGACAAATATTGAGACAGTAACAAATGACTGTAAAGAAGCAAATACTTTTCTCTAACATGTGTGAGGCAGTTTCAGTTGCTTAGTAACTCAGTGGAACACACAATAAACCAATTTATAAAATAATATGCTGAGAAAGGATGCTGTGCTTATTGTGTTTGGGCTCAGGCGACCTGCCCAAGCCTCGGACAAAAACAGAAAAATTTGGATGTTTGCTTCACTTTCAGCTTTCTGGGAGTTCGTGTGCTCAGACAGAAGCAGGCGTAGCATTAGGCTTTATTTTCTATCCATTCAAAACTAAATATATAAAAAACTAAATATGTTTTCTGGCTTTAAAAAAATGGCTGAAATTTATTATGTTTTCATGAGCTAATTCTGACCCATCACAGCACTCTTTTTCATATTTTTACATTGAGCAACCTTTCCTTAACCTCGGCTTTATTTGCATCCTACACTGCTGTTTATGTCATATTTGCACCTGAAGCATCAGTGGGAATATAAAGAAGAAATTTGTCATAAGAATTGTTAAGAAATGGGTCGCCTGTATAATCTTTATTTTTTTGGTTGCTCGTCCAGTTCATATGGACTGCTGCCAACCCTGCGGGCCAGAGTGAGGATGAAGTCCCTTGATGCTGCAACATTTTCTGTCTAAAGTCAAGAAAAAAAACTGGAGAATTAGTTAGAGCTGAAAAATTTCTGCCTGTTGTATTTTTCTTCTTGGGATAGTTTCATGAATTTACAGTGCAGTGTGCCGCAGCATTAGGAGGTCACATTTACTGAAGTCAAAAGCTATTTCAGTCAAAAACGTTGTAACAGGCCAAGTTACATGTGAACAGAGGACCCCTTCTTTAATGTCACCTTCTCAGGTCATGCCTCCATTGAACTTGTGAGTTCTTGGAGAGTTTCTGCTTCACTTTCTCTGCAGGAGGTCAGAATCAGCTCCCAGAGCTTCTGCTTTGATGTGGACCACGTCCACCCTCATAGATCTTCTGTTTGAGGATACTCCAAAGGCCCTCTGTAGGACTGAGGTCAGGGGAGGATGGAGGCCACATCACGAGTTTCTCTCTGTTTATGCCCACAGCAGCCAGTGACACAGAGGGTTTCTTTGCAGCATGAGATGGTGCATTGTCATGCATGAAGGAGGAGGAAAGCAATCACTCAGAAACTCTCCGTACTTTTCTGAGGTCATTTTCACACCTTCAGGGACACAAAAGGGGCCCAGCAGCTCTCCCCACCTCCTTGGTGATGTCACACCCTTGTTGGGACATGGTGGCCAAGCACCACCCATCCACAACTCCATCCATTTGGACCATGCAGGGCTGCACGGCACTCATCGGTAAGCAAGTTTCCCTTTCCTTCTTTCTTTTTTTATTATTGTGGTTGTTGTTTGTTTTGTCTTGTTTTCCTTGTTGTTGTAAACGGAAATTTAAAGTGAAGGATTTTTGAAATTGTTCACAGACTTGAACTGTGACCTTCAAGCTTTTGTCAATGTTTCAAAAATAAGGAACATAAAAATTATTAAAAGGTTGTTTTGTTTTCCTCCAGGTTGATGATAATGTAGCTGCAGCAGCAGTCGGCTCACTGAGGCTGGGTCTGCACCGCCAGCAAGCAACGACCTCACCATTGCAGATTTTTATTGTACAGTTTTTAGTATATGTGAGCTGTTGTAACAGTGAAATATTAAAATGTTAGTTTGTCAAGCAGTTTCTCCTGCATAGAGAGTTTTTCATGAAAGAAGAAATGTAAAAAAAAAAGTAACAATGCATTAAATTTGATTTAATCACAGTTATGGAAACAAATTTATGGTTTAAAACTAATTATAAGTTAACTATTTTTCATTCCTTGTAAATCAGTGACAGTTTTTGCTGATATTATAATTCAAACAGAAAATGAGTTTCAGAATACGAGCATTTAAAAAAAAGATTTATTAATTTGATACGACTGAATTCTGGTGTGTGTGCGTGTGTGTGTGTGTGTGTGTGTGTGTGTGTGGGGGGGGGGGGGGGGGGGGGGGGGGCTCAACAGAATCAAGAGGTGCATCTTACTGCGTGCAGGCACTTCAGTCCAAAACATGGACACATCTGTGGAAGTGAAATACTGCTGCTGCTGTTTATGGGAATTTTGTGTGGGACATTTTCTTGACTCGGATGAAGTCAAACTTGCTGTGATGAATATAAGAGGACAGAGGAGGAAGTTCAGACAGAGGAACCGGCCCGGCAGGCTGCTGCTCGACAAACAGGAGAATCAGAATTCAAAGATGAATACGGAGCGAACAGCTCAGAGAGAACAAAGGCACAGCTGATGATGTAATGCAGGTGTAAAGTTTACACCTGGGCCAGGTCTCCTCTTTACTGTGATCTTGAGCTCAGTGGGACACAACAGGAGCAGGTAAGGTGGGTGTGTGCACAGGTGAATGGAGAAGAATGGAAAACTGAGGACATCTGCTGGGTGGTTGAGGTGAGACAGGATGTAGGAGAGAGACAAAAACAGGACTCACTGCTGACAGATTACTGCAAATACTACTTACATGTGTCAAAACTGTAGGTTTACATAAAGTTCTGTGTAGTAAAAACTCACGTGTTAGTACCAATATCATCTGTTTATGGCTTTTACAAATGACTGTCTTCTCTCTGATTCTGGTTTGTAGCTGTATTGATCCAGGGTGCACCCCCCCCCCCCCCCCCCCCAAAAAAAAACATAAAAACAAAAAACAAAAACAAAACTGTCCTATTGAAGAATGTATAGATATTTTATAGCTTTTATCAGGACTGAACTCGAGCACATGGCAGAGCTGCATCCCTGCTGTGATCATATTTCAAATAAAGATACGTCACACAGGATAATAAACATTTAGCATGCCACGCTCTAACACTGCCTAAAGGTCACTAACCCTAAATATAACCCTCTCCCCACAAAGCTCCTCAGCCTGGTAAAGACCGTGCTCTGGCTGCTAATCAATAAACCTTTGATCACTTCAGATGGACAGAAAAAAAGAAAAAGTCTTCTTAAAACACAAACTGTAATTTTATTATGACTGAATGAAACCACATGTGAGGACAGCACTGTGACCTCTGCTGTAACATCTCCTTCAGTTACAAACATATTCAACACAAAATCAGACCCTTCATCTCTCTTCCTGTTGTTTGTTCAGCTGCCATCATCAGTGTATTAAAGTGTGTTTGTTTTAACACTCTGAATGATACTGTGAGCTCACCTATGTACTCAGGAGGGTTCAGAAGTGTATCTGAATTGAAGTGTTCACGCATATAAACACATCATTTTGTCCACAGCTTTGAGTTCCTTTGTGTAACAGTAGCTGCAGGGTGTCCATGCTGTCTTCTTACTCAGCATCCTCCAACAGCACCCACCTAAACTGATCAACATGATCATCAGCTGCTCAGAGGACATTACCACTAAACAGGTCAAGCTGCAGATTAATATGTAATTTTGGCTTTATAGAGGCTTCATAATTCTTCCACTGCTGCTGCTTCATATTTACTGTGTTTACTATTTGATCACATCTTTGCTTCTACAGTTTAAGGAATAAATGTTAAATTCCTGACGTTAGTTTGACACAAAGAGAAACCATGTGTAACCATTTCGTTATTAATCTCTCAGCATTGTTGAATATTGTTAGACTGGTTCTGTGGGATCCTGCTGATGCTATATGTCATCATAAAAAACAAATGTCTTACATATAATTACATTTATTGTTATTGCTGTGGTGCTTTCAGTGCCACTCACTTCCAGCTCTGGTAGATAATGCTGGGAAGCTCATTTAGTTCATAAAGCAGCAGCATTTCAGCTTTTATAGACGATCAAAGTTTCCACGTCCCAGTTTTTAGAGAGCGCCTCATATACACATTAATGATGAAATATGGCTACAAGCCTCTTTGCTCCTGTAGCATTGTTGGTGAGAGGTGTCAGCCTCTCTGACCGTCTGCAGGAGACGAGCTTTATCACTTCGGTGTGATCACATCTGTGCATTGTCAGCTGTCCACAATAACACTCACGCACACCTGGACAAACTTTGTGAATCTTTCTAAAATTTCACAGAGTCACAAAGTGTCATGGTTCCTGGACCCTTGTTGTAGTCCTTGACTTGTTTCCTGGGGTTTTATTGATTATATTTCCTGCCTGTGTTGTGTTTGTGTGTCTTGTGTTTAGCCTCGTGTTAAGTGTATTCATGTGTTTAGTTGGGGTCTTGCTCTTTTGCGTATCTAGTCTCA
Organism: Archocentrus centrarchus; assembly: GCF_007364275.1. Lineage (NCBI taxonomy): Eukaryota > Metazoa > Chordata > Actinopteri > Cichliformes > Cichlidae > Archocentrus > Archocentrus centrarchus. Next base: position 31,404,245 of record NC_044347.1, read on the forward strand.
CTGATTGGTTTAGCTGCTGTTTTCGATCTCCCTGATTGGCTGCCTGGTGAGTGCATATATTGTTCTTTGTCGTGTCCTCGTCACTGACTGTGCGCCGTATGTTTCTGGTTTCCTCCATGTGTTTGTGGAGTTCTGGTTCCCGATCAGGCCACCTGTCTATTCTCTATGTTTCCCTGAGAGGGCCAGCAAACAAATCTGAGCACTCGGAGTTAAATCCTGTCTCTGGAGCCCTGTGCTGGGGTCCGATCCTGCAGGCCACGCAGCGGTACACGACACACACACAGAGTGATTCACAACACAAAGCAATAATGGAAGACCAAAATGCTAAAAAAAACAAAAAGAAAATAAAAAACTATCATACAAACACAAATGAAGAGAACAACAAGAAGAAGGAATAATCCTGGAGTTAAAAGCACCGCCTGCTGTAACTAACTATCATAAATGTGTAATCCATATGCTGGTGTATAGAAACGTGTTCAGCAGAGTTAAAAGCCATCTGATGCAGTGAAGGTTTACAGCAGGTTTGATGCTTTGACCTGACAGAGTGCAATAAGGAGCTCTGATCAGAGATCAGCCATATACATCATGTATGTCAGGGAGAGATCGTTAAACTGGAACCCAACTGGGAACCAGTGAAGAGACATAATAACAGGGTGTGACGAGACTGTCTGACTTAGCAGCAGCATTCAGAACAGCCTTCAAAGATTAAGGAGAAAAGTGCATCAATATTAGACTCGTGTACAGTATAAGCTTATCTAGCTCCTCCTTTGGAATTACACGTCTTAGATTATCGATTTTTCTAAAATGGAAAAAAAACTCTTTTACATGTACGTCGAAGAATAAAGGCTGATGTGAAAGAGCCACTGGGTTTGAACAGCCTAATTCATGGCTGTAGCACTGTGGGCGAGCAAAACCTTGAAAGGCTTTATTCGCACTGAGTCAGTGTAGCAGCTTGGACAGTCAGATTCCCACAGACTCTGTGACCTCTAACCCTGAAACTGTTAATAATCAGCCCCGAGGAACACCGAGGAGGGCCCAGCACTGAGCTCTGAGAGACACCGCACGACTGCAGGGCGGAGTCAGACACCAACAGCTGTAATACAATCTACCGCTGTGGCTGAAAATGAGGGGGTGCTGTTTTATTTATTAATTTCAGATTCTTATTAAAATGTAAAGGCTGCTTCTGCACCACCTTTCACATCTTTGGAAACTGGTTTCACTGACCACAAACCTCTTCATCACGTTAGCATTACCTGCTAACGTGATGTCATCTCTGAGGCAGGTAGCAGTGATGATGTCTCAGGTAGTTCACTTTTACAAAGTAACCTAAAATTTCAGTTTCATTTCCCAAAAGCACCGTTACACAAACCACCTCAAAGTCTAACATAAGTTTTATTTTTAGTATTTGAAAATTCCTTATTATGTAAAATGCATTTATTTATTTGTTCAGTTGCTTTGAGTGTGTATGCATGTGGGTATGTAACAGTGCAGCTCGCAGGCTGTTTTCTACAGAGTGTGTGTGAACATGTTGTGTATTGTTTCCTTCTGTGTATAACGAGCTAATAACCTCTATGAAGAACATAAAGAAGCAGCTGTATGTCCACTGTAATCCGTACAGTTACATATAGAGGTGATAAAGAAGAGCCTGTTGCGACATTACTCTGCTCAGACAAAAGCTTTCTCTGTTAATCACTTAAGCAGGAGCCACATCAAAGAAATGAACACTCTGTGCTGCTGCTGCCAGTTTAAGCACAGCAGCTTATACAGAACCTGAGCTAGGTCATAAAAAGCACTTTACTTTACATAGAACAACATGTTTGTCTGCAATCAGGAGCAATTTGGACTTTAGTGTGTTGCCCAAGGGCAACTGGCACAGGGAGAGGCCAGGAAGCAAACCGCCAACCCTGCAATTAGTAGATAACCTGCTGTACTACAGGCGCCTTGTACATACAGACACACTGTACACACAGTCCAAAGACTGCTTTCCAAGCACCAATCAGAACCCGAGCGGTGTGATGGGAAGGAAGGGGAAGACAGAAGAGAGGAGAAGAGATGACTTAGTGATGGAGGGAGAAGATGGGAGAAATGAGAGAAAATGGAGAAGAGAGGAGTTGATACATCAAGCCCCTTATCAAGAACTGAAAGCTGTCAATCATGTTATTGGATCTATATTGCAACCTTTGCATTTAATGTGCTTTTCTGTACATATGAAATGTAGCAGCAGAACAGCTGAGGAAAGACATATTAATATGACCATGATAAAGGCATTTCATTAAATCCAACCCCCCCCACCCACCCACCCACACCCCCCACACACCCCCAAGGATGTTCCTGTGAATATTAAATAATCTCTTACCTGCTGATCAAAGCACATTTTATCAGTTGCGCATGCATATTACTAATAATAAATATTAAAACCAAATACAGCTCTTATTTATTTACTGCAGTTTGGAGACACTCTATCCATTTTTAATAGTGTCTGTATGTTAATAATGGAACACTGAGTCCTTTGTAATGTGCTGTTAGTTATTAAAATGTTTTTATTAATGCCAAATCACACCCATCACTGCATGCTTATATTGATTTGTGTTTATGTAGGCTGCTGCTGGCTTTTTCATATCTGTATGAAATTCATTACAATTCTGCCCAAACAAACTCACTTCACCCATAAAGCCCTGCGACAACATGACATGATGGCATGTGTGTGCGTGCGTGCGTGGGTCACACACACACACACACACACACACACACACACACACACACACACACACACACACACACACACACACACACACACACAGAACTATGTAGTTGTTTAGTTTGTGTGGTTGTTATTGTGGCTCATGATGAACCCGCTGTCATCAGCACGAAGTGTCCCCACACATGGGCACATGTTCGCAGATGTTCTCAGCATCACTCACCGCTGATGTTCCAGACAGGCTGCAGCCCTGAAACTCCGTTACTGTCGTTACTCATGTTTCATGGCGCTGCACCGACAACAGCCAAGACGGGACTTTGTTTCCTTCTTTCTCCGTGTCGCTGTTTTCCTTCCTCTAAGTTTCCCACCGACTCTCAGCCTCCGGTAGTCCTCCTGATGCTTCCGTCGAGCGCACTCACAGTTACATTGTGTTGGAATCCTTTTGCTTCTGCTCTGGTTTTTCTTTGTGCTGTGAATTACTCAGTTTTAATAGTGTAGTTTCTGTCTGTGTGATGCTGTGTCAATCAGCTGCTTTTTGTAATAATAATAATAATAATAATAATAATAATAATAATAATAATAATAGTACTGGCGGCAGCTCCGGCTCGCGCACTGAAATCAAAAATCTGCCCGCGGAGCTTGAACCGTCTCGCGCACCTCTCCGCTGCGAAGAAAGAGCGCGAGCGAGCAGGAGAGACAGCGAGAGACCGTGACGTCATGGTCTTGAGCCAATCCCCGCAAATCACTGCGTTTCATCGCTGTTAAGCCAAAATGTTAGTTTAAGCATGTTAATGTGCAGTAACAAGTCGCTCCTTGGAGAAGTGGGAAGATTAATATTCTGTAGTTTTCATGGGAAACACTTCCACTAAAAATCACAAAATGCAGCTCATTACAGCTCATTTACTAAATTAGTGGTTAAATCCGCAGAAACTGGAGAAGAGTGCAGAGGAAGAAGAGCTGTGGAGGGTCACCCCAACCCAACCGTAACCCCAACCCTAACCTTTGGGGGAGAAAAGAAGTGTGTGTGGGTGACTGCAGCTTCCAGAAGCCCACCATCACTCTTTCCTTGGTGCCTTTTCGTGCATTTATTTAACTCAGAGTTCACAAATAAAATTGTCTTTAAGCAGAAACTAAAAGCAAATGCCATGCTGTCAGTTTCCTCCCCCAGGGAGTCTGAACAGGAGAAACAGGAAACACTGTCAGAGTCTCTGCTGCAGCCTTTGCTTCAGCCATGGGCAGTGAAATGCATCCAACCCTCCGACTGACTCTGACCTCCGATGTTAAGTAATTACTCACAGTAACTACCTGTAACTGTGAGAGAAAAATTAAGACACACACTTAGTGGTGTCAAAGAACATAACATTAAACAGCAAAAGAACATAGAGTCTCCATAGAGTCCCAAAGTCTCTGGTCCATGGTCTCTGAGCATGCTGCTCATAAAGGTGATCAAACCTTACTGTCTGATGAACATGGTGCTCACAGTGCTACAGCTGAAGCCTTTCAGGGAGATGTGTCCACCTCTGAGAGCACCCTGCTGAGGCACGTTTGGCACATTAGAGCAAATGTTACCAACAAATTGACTTTATTAGAAGAGGTCTCATCCAGTCAGAAGACATTGACTCTCATTCTCTAAGGACAGATTCGCTATGAAGATGAAAAATGGAGAAGCCATTTGTAGGACTCACAGTCGTTGCATTCAGTGTTTCTGCAGTCCAGTCTCACTTACAGAGGTTTCAGGATGTGGGACCAAGTTACTCTCACACTCCACGATCAGTCAAAGGGGCAACATGCCAATGAGGACACACACTGCCAATGACAGCACTTACCCACAAATGCAGATGCTGGAGAAAACACTAGGATGATATCATTTCTGTCTGATTTCTCAGACTTTTTATCTGATTTAGTGCTCAGTTCAGATAAAATAATTATAGTGGGTGATTTTAACATCCATGTAGATGCTGAGAATGACAGCCTCAACACTGCATTTAATCTATTGTTAGATTCAATTGGCTTCTCTCAAAATGTAAAGGAGCCCACCCACCACTTTCAGAATCAGAATCAGAATCAGAAGGTTTTTATTGCCATATGGGTGAACAGGTTCACAGCATTAGGAAATTGCTGCGGTACTTCGTGCTTACAGAAAGAAACAAATAAGTATAAAAACTATAAGACAATATACAAGTATACAAATTGCAAATATACAGAGATATTAGAGCTATAACTATAGCACATCCATCCATCCATCCATCCATTCGCTTCCGCACATCCTGTTCAGGGTCGCGGGGGGGCTGGAGCCTATCCCAGCTGTCATAGGGCGAGAGGCAGGGTACACCCTGAACAGGTCGCCAGCCTGTTGCAGGGCCAACACAGAGTTACAGACAACCTTTCACACTCACATTCACACACTCAGTCACACCTATGGGCAATTTAGATTAGCCAATTAACCTAACCCCAGTAAGAGCTATAACTATAGCACAATATTACAAAATTACAAAATATACAGTGCAGAGACTAATTAAAAGATAGAAGAATGTAGACTATATTCCACTTAATCATACTCTGGATCTTGTCCTGACATATGGCATAAAAACTGAAGACTTAACAGTATTCCCTGAAAGCCCCCTCCTGTCTGATCATTTCTTAGTAACATTTACATTTACTTTAATGGATTACACAGCAGTGGGGAATAAGTTTTATTACAGTAGAAGTCTTTCTGAAAGTGCTGTAACTAAGTTTAAGGATCTAATTCCTTCATTGTTATGCTCTTCAGTGCCAACACAGTGCAGCGCAGCTACCTAAACTCTGCTCCCAGTGAGATCGATTATCTCGTCAATAGTTTTACATCCTCACTGCGTATAACTTTGGATACTGTGGCTCCTCTGAAAAGGAAAGCTTCAAATCAGAAGTGCCTGACTCCGTGGTATATTTCACAAACGCACAGCTTAAAGCAGATAACCCGAAAGCTGGAGAGGGAATGGCGTCTCACTAAATTAGAAGATGCTCCTTTAGCCTGGAAAAAGAGTTTGTTGCTCTATAAAAAAGCCCTCCGTAAAGCTAGGACATCTTACTATTCATCATTAATTGAAGAAAATAAGAACAACCCCAGGTTTGTTTTCAGCACTGTAGCCAGGCTGACAAAGAGTCAGAGCTCTGTAGAGCCGAGTATTCCTTTCACGTTAACTAGTAGTGACTTCATGGATTTCTTTACAAATAAAATTTTAGACATTCGAGAAAAAATTATTCATAACCATCTCAAAGATTATTCTTCATGTTCGGCTGCTTTCAGCACTGCTGGTATTTGTTTAGACTCTTTTGCTCCAGTTGATCTTTCAGAGTTAACTTCAATAGTTACTTCCTCCAAACCAGCAACATGTTTATTAGATCCCATTCCTACTAGACTGTTCAAAGAAGTCTTTCCATTTATTGATGCTTCAATCTTAAAAATGATCAATCAGTCCTTATTGGTTGGCTATGTACCACAGGCCTTCAAGGTGGCTGTAATTAAACCTCTACTTAAAAAGCCATCACTGACCCAGCTGTCTTAGCTAATTATTGGCCAATCTCCAACCTTCCTTTTCTCTCAAAGATTCTTGAAAGAGTAGTTGTAAAACAGCTCACTGATCATCTGCAGAGGAACGGTTTATTTGAAGAGTTTCAGTCAGGTTTCAGAATTCATCACAGTACAGAAACAGCATTAGTGAAGGTTACCAATGATCTTCTTACAGCCTCTGACAGTGGACTCATCTCTGTTCTTGTCCTGTTGGACCTCAGTGCAGCTTTTGATACTGTTGACCATAACATTTTATTACAGAGATTAGAGCATACTATAGGTATTAAAGGTACTGCACTGCAGTGGTTTGAATCATATTTATCTCATAGACTCCAATTTGTTCATGTAAATGGGGAGTCTTCTTCACACACTAAGGTTAATTATGGAGTTCCACAGGGTTCTGTGCTAGGACCAATTTTATTTACATTATACACACTTCCCTTAGGCAGTATTATTAGAAAGCACTGCATCAATTTTCATTGTTATGCAGATGATACTCAGCTTTACCTATCAATGAAGCCAGATGACACACATCAATTAATTAAACTGCAGGAATGTCTTAAAGACATTAAGGCCTGGATGACCTCTAATTTCCTGCTTCTAAATTCAGATAAAACTGAAATTCTTGTTCTCGGCCCCATAAATCTTAGAAACATGGTGTCTAACCAGATACTTACTCTGGATGGCATTACTTATGCCTCCAGTAACACTGTGAGAAATCTAGGAGTCATTTTTGACCAGGATATGTCCTTCAATGCACATATTAAACAAATATGTAGGACCGCTTTTTTGCATTTGCGCAATATTTCTAAAATTAGAAACATCCTTTCTCAGAGTGATGCTGAAAAGCTAATTCATGCATTTATTACTTCTAGGCTGGATTATTGTAATTCATTATTATCAGGCTGTCCTAAAAGCTCCCTGAAAAGCCTTCAGCTGATCCAAAATGCTGCAGCTAGAGTACTGACAGGGACTAGAAAGAGAGAGCAGATTTCTCCCATATTGGCTTCTCTTCATTGGCTCCCTGTTAAATCAAGAATAGAATTTAAAATCCTTCTCCTCACATACAAGGTCTTGAATAATCAGGCACCATCTTATCTCAAAGACCTCATAGTCCCATATCACCCCAACAGAGCACTTCGCTCTCAGACTGCTGGCTTACTTGTGGTTCCTAGGATACTTAAGAGTAGAATGGGAGGCAGAGCCTTCAGCTTTCAGGCCCCTCTTCTGTGGAACCAGCTCCCAGCTTGGATTCAGGAGACAGACACCCTCTCTATTTTTAAGATTAGGCTTAAAACTTTCCTTTATGATAAAGCTTATAGTTAGGGCTGGATCAGGTGACCCTGAACCATCCCTTAGTTATGCTGCTATAGGCCTAGTCTGCTGGGGGGTTCACATAATGCACTGTTTCTCATTCACCTTATTTACTTTGTTTATACTCCACTCTGCATTTAATCATAAATTATTTTTAATCTCTGGCTCTCTTCCACAGCATGTCTTTCTCTCCCCTCAGCCCAACCGGTCGCGGCAGATGACCCCCCCTCCCTGAGCCTGGTTCTGCTGGAGGTTTCTTCCTGTTAAAAGGGAGTTTTTCCTTTCCACTGTCGCCAAGTGCTGCTCATAGGGGGTCGTTTTGACTGTTGGGTTTTCTCTGTATTATTGTAGGGTCTTTACCCACAATACAAAGCGCCTTGAGGCGACAGTTTGTTGTGATTTGGCGCTATATAAATAAAATTGAATTGAATTGAAATTGAATTAAGAGGTTCATTGCCATAGTCTGTCACCTTGCAGAGTAAAACCGTGATCTTCAGGGTCACAGTTCCTCCCTTTGGGGCTGCTGCATTTTGTCAGTTTCCTACCTGTGCACAACACACCTGGTACAGGCACAGCAGACAGAGATGTTAGGACTGACATCTCAAAATGTGTATGACAAAGGGAGCAATATATGGGAGAAGGATACTGGGGTGCAGAAGAGGGTGCTTAACAAAAAAAAAAAAAAAACACTGCTGTGCACCAGCCACAGCCTGAAGCTGAGCACTGTAGATGCGCCAGAATCTTTGAGCATCTTTTGGTGCTGCAATGTCTTCATAAATCACACACATAACACTGAGAACATCACACATATGACCCACAAGAACAGCACAGCTGGTGGAAATCCCACATGGAAAGTGTCAAAGTTCAGCACATCGGTAAATGGACCGAGGGCTGCTAGCCTTTTGTAGAGAAGGCTGTGTGTTACCTGTTGCTTGATAAATTATGTAAAGTGTCTGATTACTTTTAAAAACAACCATAAAATGCAGAGTTCTTGTTTTTTTTTTTTTTTGGCACTATGGAAATTGTATTTACTCATACATACTCATACATACTAACTTTAGTTTTCCCTGCTCTTATGCGAGGCGACAGTGAGCACAGTCAGAGGCCTGGAACAGGAGATTGTGCCGTGAAAATTCCTGCTGACTGATCGTTTAATGCAACAGGTCAGCATGTCTGTCCAGAGCCCACAAGTGGGAACTGATGTGCTACAGCATGAGGTGGAATATGTTTTGAATTTCTTCCAGAAAAACAGAGAGAACTATTTTTCACCTGCTCAAAGAGATGCTGGAGACACAGAAGAGGACTTGAAGATGCCATTGACCTTTCCTACTGCGTGAATCTGAAAACCTAAACACCAGTTTCCCTAGGAGTCCCAAACTGCCGATCCTTTCCTGGCATTACACCCACTGAACAGTTCAGAGAGATATTTCCCTTCCACTTGTGAACTCATCACAGGCATTAGGGAGCACTTTAGGTTGATGGAGTCATTTCACAGTCTGTTTGGGTTTATTTATGGAAGAGAGGATATGAAAAAGGCCATCACAAACCACTTAAACATGGAGACAACATTTGGTGAAGTGAATGCTGAGGAACATCTGCACAAGGTGTCAGCTGCTGTCAGTGCTGTGCTATGTGAAAGAAACCGCTGGTCTGCAGAGTGTTAGCTTCCAGCAGTAATTCAGCTGAACTCCACACCAACCTCAGTGTTGCTTTGTGGCTCCTGGTGATGGGGTCAGTGACCACAGCGAGTGGAGAGAGACTTTATCAAGCCAAACGCTCATCCAAATGCATCTGAGGTAAGGACTGTGTTCCTGGAGCGGCTGTCAACTCCAGCTCAGATTTCAGCTGAGCATGAGGTTGCTGGACAAAGATAAAATTATTAGAGCATTCTTGGCATTAAAGCATGTGATAATGGTACAAGGAAATAAATTACGTATTTAAATCAACATGTGTTTCCTTGTTTATTTCTTTATGCTATTTCTTCTGATCCTTTTTTCCCTTTTGAGGTTGTCAGTGAGCTGTCCGTGGTGCTGAAGGTGCAGTTTATAGGAAACTACAGTTAGCTTCAGTGACTTTTAATTCCCGACACAGAGAGAGCCTCAGCAAACAAAAGTAAGAGAATGACAAGCTTCTCCTTATTCTACTGTAAAAATGCCAATATTTCATATTTTAATTAAAAACATTTGTGTTATTATGCTGAAAGTTACCAATTTGAATCCTTTGCTTTTTTTAAATGTGGGTCAGGTGATTGTTAGCTTGTGAAACAGAGCCCGTCATGCTTACTGGTTTGGTGTTCAGTGTTCTCTGATCAACAATGATACAGCCCTCAGATGGATACAGACACAATGGATATAACTGCACCATGGTCAGCAGATGTACACTACATGGTAGGTATGAACCAGGATTATATGTGTGAACATGAAATAGATAAAAGAGGATTCTGGCAGAAATCACTGTTGGTGTTAGACCTTTTATCATAAAGCAATACTTTGCTCCATACACTGACCTCTAACAGCTGTCTATAATAAACGCTCCTTCCTCTCTGTTGCACAGAGGCATCGTGCTGCCACACAGACCCAAACAATACTGTCCCAATCACCTCTTTGCTCCTGTGATTGCCTTCATTTTGATCAACAGTTAGAGTTTCCAGACACCAGAGGCCTGCCAGGGAAATTATTTGATTCAAATTTGCACTGCTAATGTTAAGGTAAATGGACTAGTTCTTATATAGCGCTTTTCTACTCAGTCAGAGCACTCAAAGCGCTTATACAACACGTGTTTTACATTTACCCATGCACACCCATTCATACAAGCACTTCCATGTTAACTAAGCTAAGTGCTTTTTAATTATATAACATTCACACACATTCACACTCCGACGGAACGGTTGGAGAGCAACTTGGGGTTAAGTATCTTGCCCAAGGATACATTGGCATGTAGCCTGGAGTAGCCAGGAATCGAACCCCTGACCTTCCGATCAGTAGGTGACCTGCTCTACCTACTGAGCTACAGCCACCCCAAAAGGTGTGATCAAAAGGTTCTGAGAACATATCAATAATATTCACAACCCTTACCTGAAATCTCATCTTCGCAGGCTTGGCCATGTGGCTGCTATTTTTAGATCATTTCTTGGAAGCCCCTTCAGAGTACTCACCTGTGTGTTTTACCATTTCACCAAAGACCTTAGACTGGGCAGGGAGCAAATAACCACTTTATTCAAACTGACCTCATTTTTGTGTGAAGGATTATTGTTCATTATGAAAGCTGGGTCTCCGGCTACAACAAGGCAGTTTTCAATTGGTAAGTCAATAGTTTTCAGGCTCAAAGACAGTGTGTCAGGTGAGGATCAGACAGGAGCATGCTGGGTTTGAACACTTGAACGCAAATTAAATTTTCATGTGGAAACATGTAAATTACAGTAAAGGAACCTTGAACCTTGACTCATGTGGATGAGGCAGGTTAAGTTTATAGAATAAATTTATAGAATAAATTGCTACATTATGGTTAAAGCACTCTGAGTGATCAGAGAGAGTAGAAAAACACTATTTAAATACCAGGCCAGTCCAGCCATCAAATAGCATATTTAAATGAAATAAAGATTTCTTCTAGACATTAAAACATTCTGCTGATTTTTTACTGTCGGGTTATTGTCAACACTAACTGTCAATATCTGCACTTGCAACAGTTACCATTATGTTTTAAACTGGTTCATAAGGAGTGTGCTGAAATAAAATTTAAAATAGTGCAGTTGGGGTGGCTGTAGCTCAGTAGGTAGAGCAGGTCACCTACTGATTGGAAGGTCAGCGGTTCAATTCCTGGCTACTCCAGGCTACATGCCAATGTATCCTTGGGCAAGATACTTAACCCCAAGTATGAATGTGTGTGAATGATAGTTAATTAAAAAAAAAGCACTTAGCTTAGCAAACATGGAAGTGCTTGTATGAATGGGAGTGCATGGGTGAATGTAAACATGTTGTAATAGCGCTTTGAGTGCTCATACTGAGTAGAAAAGCGCTATATAAGAGCTAGTCCATTTACCAGTTGTTTGGACATTTATCCAAACTGAAAAAACAAAGACACACACACATGTTTATTGTTAAATGAGACTGCATATAAAATAAAATGACTTAGAAACATAAAAAGTAGTCACAGTTGATTAGAATGTACCCTATGTACATCTTTAAAACAGCTTTTAATGAGTTCAGAAAAGCTACACTGATTTTTAAAAAGTATATCAAATCTATAAAAAACCGCTGAATTAAAAGGTCTGAGATCTGTATGACATGGATAACTGTCACTATGCACAAAGATATTAAAAATATTAATGAAAAATGAAGATGTTGTATCAGCCAAAGAGCTTGTTCAATGTAAAATATGTTGCCAACAAAGCTGTTTTTCATATGTGTCCATCTGAAAATGTCTAGTGGAGCCTGTACCTGCTCACCTTGCCTGTTCTATCAAACCTGACATAGTGAGACACCTTTTTTATTATCCGAATATTCTCTGTGAAGGCGTTGCTTGCAAACAAGTTATTAAAAGTATCTTCTTTGTCACCTTGCCTAACATATCCTTGTGATCTGAGATAATAAATTGAATAAAGGCAAACAGTTCCTCGGTGGCCAGGCCTTATCCCATGAGGCCAGCCTTGCGCAGCCTGAAGAGGACACAGGCCGACCACCTGCAGAGGTGCTGTAGGGGTTGGGTCCAATCCCTGACTATTAAGGCTGGCTACAAGGACATGGATCATCATCACTCTGGTGGGGAAGGAGCCTGAGCTAGTGCATGAGGTTGAGTGACACTGGCTGGATATAGTTGGGCTCAGCTCAATGCTCAGGTTCAGGTTCAGTCTCCTGAGTTCACAGTTGCCCTCGGTGAGCAGTGGCTATCCTTGTATCCCCTCGGCTTGCTGCCTGTACATTGGGGTTTCTCCTGGTGGATAAAAGGGTTGCTTCCCTGTACCTTAGTGTCAAGAAACAGGCCTACTTTCATTTGTGCTTATGCACTGGAGAACAGTTCAGAGTACCCAGCCTTCTTGGAATCACTGGGGGAGGTGCTCAAGGCTGCTCCACCTGGAGACTCTGTCATCCTACTGGAAGATTTCAGGGCTCATGTGGGCAATGGCAGTGAGACCGGAGGGCCTTGACTGGGAGGAATGCCCTACCAGACATACACACATATAATGAGGGTGCGCTGCATGCGTCTGGCAGAAGCCCTGGTCTGGGAAATCTTCAAGTCCCACCTCAGGCAGAATTTCAAAAGCATTCCAAGGGAACTTGAGGACATTGAGTCTGAATGGACCATGTTCCACATGTCCACTGCTGAGGCTGCTGCTCTGAGCTGAGGTTGCAAGGTGGTTAGTGCTTGTTGTGGTGGTAATGCTTGAACCAAATGGTGGACACCAGAGGTGACCCATGAATGCCCCAAGGGATGCTCCCATAGGAGGTGCTTTGCTTTGGGTGTCTAGCCCATTGTTACAAGCCATTTGGTCCCTGTACAACCATCGCAAGAGCTTGGTCTGCATTGGTGGTTGTAAGTTGGACCTGTTCCTGGTGGGTGTTTGAATCCCTTTGTTGCCCTTTGTTACCGATTCTGTTCATAATTTTATGGACAGAATTTTTAGGCAAAGACAAGTGGCGAATCATTTCCACTTTGGTGGCATCAGAATCTCATCTCTGCTTTGTGAGGATGATGTAGCTCTGTTGTCCAGCTCACACTGAGTGATTGGCAGCCAAGAGTGAAATGAGAATAAGCACCTCCAAGTCTGGGGCCATAGTTCTCAGCTGAAAAAGGGCCCACTCTTTTGAGTTGAAATCCCAAGTGTAGAGTTTAAGTACCTTGGGGTCTTGTTCACAAGGGAGGGGCGAGGTGAGCAGAAGACTGACAGATGGATTGGGGCTGTCTGCAGTTAGATGTTAGATTGAACTCATTGTCATTGTGCGCACAAGGCACACAACGTCTCTGGATCACTCTTCCAGAGACGAGCATCTGCGGTCATGCAGCCAGAGACCGGCACTACCGTTAGGCAATGTGGTTTAAGTGTCTTGCCCAAGGACACAACGCAGCACAGGGACAGGGGCTCGAACCTGCAACCTTCCAGCTGCAAGGAGAGCACCTACCCACCTGCAACCTTCCGGCTGCAGGGCGAGCGCCTACCCACTGCACCACTGCCACTTGCAGTGGTGCACTACTCAATGTAGTGACCAGAGAGCTGAGTGTAAAAGCAAAGCTGTTGATTTACTGGTTGATCTACATCCCTGCACTCACCTATGGTCATGAGCTTTGGGTGTGACTGAAAGAATACAAGTGGCAGAAATAAGCTTTCTCCAAAGAGTGGCTGCCTCTCCCTTACAGATACTTTAATTGTTTCGGTCATTCATGAGGGGCCCAGAGTATCCACATCAAAGGGGGCGGCTGAGGTGGTCTGGGCATCTTACAAGGATGCCTCCTGGGCATGTACTATGGGGAGGAGGCCCTGGGGTAGACCCAGGACATGCTGGAGAGATTACATCTCTTCAGCTGGCCCAGGAACACCTCACTGTTCCCCAGATAAGCTGGAGGAGGGAAGAGGGAAGAGGGAGGTCTGGGTTTCTCTCCTTAGGCTGCTCCCCTACAGCTTGGCCCTGGAATAATGGAAGAAAATGGATGTACGGATGGATGGATGGTTGACCTGAAACAAATGAGAAGATGAGAGCATGAAAAAATGACCTGAAAACAGCCTACGCTAACTTTAGGGTAGGCTGAGATGTTATTTTTCAACCCACTTTCCAGTAATGCTTTAAGAACAGGTCTGCCATCAGAATGCATATCTCTGCACAGACCAGGCGGTCAGTCTTTGAGAGTCTTTGCAGGTCTTGCACAGTCAGTGGTTTGTGTTGTCATCAGGCTCCTACAGGCATGACACAAAGTCTCCTAATTATAATGTAATACAAATCTCACATCCATCATCTTAACAATGTAACAGCAATTACAAATTTTAAGTTTCATCATAAGCATGCTGAATTTTTATATACCAAATGAGCTTGTTCACAAAAATAATTTTAAACTGAAATCATCATTCAGACCAGCAGGTGTGCGATGGCTGTTTTCTCTTCTGAAATATGTTGTTTGAGTGCTCGCTTCTTGTCCAGTGTAGGTTTGATTTGTCAACTACTGAAGTTTTGTGCTTGTGATACCTATTACCTATTACCTCTGGATATTCAGTGCTAGGATTATATGATTTTGATGAATGTACTGGGAAGGTACGTCCTCTTCAGAGACTGAATGAATCTTTTAAAAGACTTCATATATAAAAATATACATACACTCAAATACAAAGCAAATACCTGCTTACCTACATGGCAGAAACTCAGTGCATGTAGGCATGTAGACATGATAAAGATGACCTCATGGGGGGGGGGTATTATTATTATTATTATTATGATTTCACATAATTGCATTTATATTCAAAAAGACTAGCACACTTTTCACACGGCTCTATTCTTCACTCTTAATGACTTTGTCAATTAGAGATTTCATTTTTAAAATATTTTACTTCACAATTATCTTTGTAAAGCTACAAGAAAGGAGTGCAGGAAGTGAAGGCTTTGTGAATCCACTGAATATAGCAGTAAGTTGAAATGTGTGCTTGTGTGTGTTTGAACCAGCGAGCTTACATAAGAACTTCTACTCAACCTCATCTCTGACACAAAAACACACTGCATGTGTCATTATGAGCTGGAGTGGACCAATTTTGGCTCAGCCATTATCTTCTTACACAACCCACTACAATGAGGAGAGTCTTGATGTGTGCTTGTGTGTGTTAGTTGGTTTTTGTGGTTTACGAGGACAATTCACATGAATCTCACATGTAGGGAATATTTTGTATCATGAGGACAGAGCCGGCGCCCTCACAACCCAGCTCAACAAACTCTCCAGAAGTCGTCACAGTGGGGAGAGAATCAGAAAAATTGTGTACATTGTTATCAAAGGTATGGGCGGGTTTTCAAAAACCACTACATACAAGTTGAGGTGGCCCCCTGGTGGCCACTCAGTAATGACCTCAGAAATGGATTTTAGGCACCTAAAAACCAAAAACCTCATGGTATCACAGAAGGACATATGCCACGTTTTCTGATGGTAGCCATGTTGGACACCAGGTGGCCCCTCAGTTTCTATGTGATGGTTTTTGATTGGCTTATGTCCACAGCTTTGACCGTGCCTGGTGTTTGTCTCAGAGATTCAATTCAACTCAATTCAATTCAATTCAATTTTATTTATATAGCGCCAAATCACAACAAACAGTCGCCTCAAGGCGCTTTGTATTGTGGGTAAAGACCCTACAATAATACAGAGAAAACCCAACAGTCAAAACGACCCCCTATGAGCAGCACTTGGTGACAGTGGAAAGGAAAAACTCCCTTTTAACAGGAAGAAACCTCCATCAGAACCAGGCTCAGGGAGGGGGGGTCATCTGCTGTGACCGGTTGGGCTGAGGGGAGAGAAAGACATGCTGTGGAAGAGAGCCAGAGATTAATATCAATTAATGATTAAATGCAGAGTGGAGTATAAACAAAGTAAATAAGGTGAATGAGAAACAGTGCATTATGTGAACCCCCCAGCAGACTAGGCCTATAGCAGCATAACTAAGGGAGGGTTCAGGGTCACCTGATCCAGCCCTAACTATAAGCTTGATCATAAAGGAAAGTTTTAAGCCTAATCTTAAAAATAGAGAGGGTGTCTGTCTCCTGAATCCAAGCTGGGAGCTGGTTCCACAGAAGAGGCGCCTGAAAGCTGAAGGCTCTGCCTCCCATTCTACTCTTAAGTATCCTAGGAACCACAAGTAAGCCAGCAGTCTGAGAGCGAAGTGCTCTGTTGGGGTGATATGGTACTATGAGGTCTTTGAGATAAGATGGGGCCTGATTATTCAAGACCTTGTATGTGAGGAGAAGGATTTTAAATTCTATTCTAGATTTAACAGGGAGCCAATGAAGAGAAGCCAATATGGGAGAAATCTGCGCTCTCTTTCTAGTCCCTGTCAGTACTCTAGCTGCAGCATTTTGGATCAGCTGAAGGCTTTTCAGGGAGCTTTTAGGACAGCCTGATAATAATGAATTACAATAGTCCAGCCTAGAAGTAATAAATGCATGAATTAGCTTTTCAGCATCACTCTGAGAAAGGATGTTTCTAATTTTAGAAATATTGCACAAATGCAAAAAAGCGGTCCTACATATTTGTTTAATATTTGTTTAAATCTGTGCATTTAGTCAGTGCTGCTTTAGTGGGTCTTTGGTGGGTCTCCAGTACTACTGGAGTGGTGGCCTAGGGGAAAAGAAGAGGGTTCATCACTGAGAGGACCCTGGTTCAAATCCTCGTGCTGGCATCACTGTGGGTCCCTGAGCAAGCCCACCCCCCCAGGTTGCTCCCCGGGCGCCCTTTGGCTGCCCCGTGCTCCATGCTGTGCTGTGTGTACTACATACTCCATGTGTGTGATGGGTTAAATGCAGAGAATGAATTTCACTGAATGTATATGTATGTGACAAATAAAGCTCTTTCTACTTCTACTTTTTCTACTTCATGAATATTAACACGTGTATGGTTTTGCAGCTCTTGGTCGGCTGCCTGTCAGACGTCTCCATAACTCTGGGTTATGTTAAAAATGACAGTGTTAACCTCATGCCAGCACAGAACCTTCAGTTACTGAGTGTACAAACAGTAACAATAATTTTTACTAGAGACGAGTTGACTCATCTTTGATCTGAAGCCCTCAGCTTTGCTTCTCTGAGCTATTAAAATGGTGTTCATGACGACTGCTCTTTGCTGTAAAGGCAATCATCTGTGACAGAGGAAGGAATATTTCCTCTCTTTATAATAAACACAACCCAGCATCCCAAGTAGTGACTATTCTGGGGCTACAGAGAGAGAAACCTCCTCCAGCTATTGCCTTGTCTCCATGGAAGGTGAAAATAGAAAAGGAAGAACTATATGAAAATAAGCTGTTGCATGCCTGGGAAAAAAAAATCTGTGTTATTCCCTGTGAGCATACCGGCGCAGTGCCACTTCAGGCATCACCAGTAAACACAGACGCAGCCTAACATGAACTCACCTTTGGGACTTTGCATCAGGGGGGAACAAAGACCTGTTGCATGCTTTTTCAGTAGCATACACAAACTGCATGTTACTGCTTGTGACTTTGTGTGAGAGACGATGTGAAGCTGCTAGGGAGAAAATGGGCACCGTGCACTACTCTGCCACAGCAAAAGCATGTGACCGCTGACCTCTGGTCTGCTGGAGGTCCGTGCAGCAGGTGATGTTACCTCCAGGATTTTCTCACTGGCAGGTTGTCTCCCACTGCTGTCAGCTGGAGCATCGGTCAGCTTCCTGCCTGTGTGCTTCCACTAAATGAGATTCTAATGTCTCTTAAGGATTTATCAGTTTCAAGCACCTAAACATGATACAGCTTTAAATCACCATTTACCCTCCTGTTATTTTAATTTGTCCAACCACTGAGCTGTAAACAATCCTCCTATTAATCCAACACAGACATAATGTGTGCGCATTTAGCTCATATGCTTTTTAGCAGGTATAATACCAGTGTCAGGGAAGTGCCTCAGCAGAACTACTACATAAATATATGATCAACAAGTGTTATCTGGGGCACTGGTTTAGCTCAGTGGCTGCGTCCTCCCAGCTTTCTTTTTTCTAAAAACTATTTAATAAAGTCAGAACTCTGAGAGCATCCCTGACTGATAACATCCCTACAGTGAAGCCCTGTGGTGGCAGCACTGTGGTGGCAGCACTCTTCAGTGGGAGGGAGACTGAGAGAGAGATGAGTGAAGAAACGGAGATCTTTGAAGAAATCCTGATCAAGAGTCCCTGTGACTCGTGATTAGGGCAGCAACTCACCTTTCAACGTGCAACGATCAGAAGCACGAAGCCAGCTCAGTAATGGAGTGGCATCAGGCCAGCTGTCCTTAAATGGGCCGGGCTGAGGTGGTGGCTCTCATCCAGTGTGATTGAGCCTGATAGGATTTGAAAGGAGATTATCTGCTCTGGCCCAAAGGTGCACAGCTTATTTTCCAAAACTGCTGCAAAAGGTACTTCTACAATTATTTTGATTAATGAGATTCTTACCATAAACTCACTTTGTTATAACTGGTTATTGAACATAAACTGAACAAAAATGAATATCAGTCTCAGCTTCCCATTAAATTTAGAAAGTTTAGCAGCTTCGTTAACTGTGTCACGGTACTGCATGCTGAAACATTTCTATCCCACTGCACAGTAAGGAAAATAATGACTTTGAAAAGGAGCTCACAAATAAATGAACAGCCTCTAATTGTTTCATTAATAGAGACAAAATATGAACCACAATCCAGAAAAAACACACAACAAAGCCCTAAATTGATGCCATTGAGTGAAATAAGAGTTTGATCCTGAAGCAGAACATGACTCAGTACTGGGTGGAGAAACTCTTTCTACAAACACATCAAAGACCCATCTCCAGTGTTCTGGCTGAGGGAAGGAGGCTCTCATGGTCCCATCCACTGCGCCTCAGTGGATGGGACCTGCTGTAAGCAGCAGGGTCCTGTAGTGGGGATGGAGCTCTCACTCAGCAGGTCGAGTTGATGCCAAAGAGCTTGATTTTGGTTTCCTCTGACCGCAGCACTTTGTCCCAAAGATTCTCTGAATCATTTAGATGCTCACTGGCAAACTGAAGCCGGGCCTGTACCTGTGTCTTCTTTAGCAGAGGGAGCTTGAAGGTGCTGCAAGGTGTCAGTCCGTTACAGCGTTGTGTGTTACCAATGGTGTTCTTGGTGGCTGTGGTCCCAGCTGCCTTCAGATCATTAAAAAGCTCCACCTGTGTAGTTCTTTCCTCATCATCATCCTCACCTCATGAAGCAGGATCTTCAGCTCCAGACTGAGGGTGACTGATGGTCATTTCTTCCATTTCTGAATGATCACACCAGCAGCTGTCACCTTCTCAGTGAGCTTCCTGCTGATGGTCTCATAGCTAGTCCAGCCTCGTGCAGGTCTTTGACAGCTCTTTGGTCTTTGCCCCTGGAGGTGGAGACGTTGGAGTGGAAGTGATTCTGTGCTTTATACACACGACGAGCTGAGATCAGGAGTATCTGTAACTGATCAATCAATCGATTATTTCACTCAGTGACAGAACTGTATTGATCCTCTGCAGAAAGCTGCTTCATTACAGCAGCAGTAGCAGCTAACACTGATACAGTGCTGCAAGAACACGACAGAAAGATCAACGCAAATCCATTTTTATATAATGTGAGTTTTTTCTGGATGTTTGGTTGATATTCTCCATTAAAATGAAACAATCATTAAAAGCAGGTAAATTCTGCAGGTGATGAAATGATTTCTCCCCCACTGTACATGCTTTATGCTCTAATGAGTATGAAAATAATGGGAATTATCTACTGTGGAGATTTTTTCACACTCAGGCAGTAGCTATGTTGCATCAGTTTTTAATAGCACAACTTTTGCACAGTTATAGATAGATTAATATCAGACGTGCCGAGCAATAAGGCTCGCGTGTTAAATTGTATTTGAAAAGTAAACGATAGCATTAGACGAGCAGAGCAGAGCAGGTGAAAGTCCCACCGACTCTGACACCCAGCTGCTGAGTCAGCGTCCAATCAAATACACGTTACAGTAGAAGTGAGAGCTAACGGAGCTGTTTATCATGCCCACTGATGACATGGTTACAGCTGATGCTCTGTGCCTGACTGCCATGTTTAGAACATGGTGATGCTTACACCATCATCTTAGCTTAGTGTGCAGCGTAAACCCGTTAAACCAGGATACTGAAGCAGCTGTGAGGTCAGAGGGTCAGAGTCACCTTTGTTTAACCAAAGAAAGACGAAGCAGTTCATCTACTACATAACATAAATATAATCTTTATTTCTGTGTACACGTGTTTAGAAGGCTAGAATAAAACAGGCTTGTATGAGAAACATCTGGGTTTAATTTCAGGTCACTGATAATAATATAAAGTAATATAAAGAGTCACTTACACAGACTACAGACTGTCTGTTCTGGGCTGGACTAAAGTATCAATCAGCTAATATAATATAGGGCTAAACTGCTACTGTACCATACATTTGTCTTACATATATACATACATGCATGCACACACCATCCTCTTTAGCACCGGGCAAACATAGGTGTGATGCTGGGGGGGGGGGGGGGGGGGGGGGGGGGGCAAACTGAAATGATGGACAGGTTATTGACTGGGATAAAAGTTAAACCATATAAAACAGACCGACAGGCCGGTGGGGGTGCTGTGGTCACCTGAAGCAACAGGGCAGGCTCCAGTTCCCCGTGACCCATGACCCCAGCTGTACGAGCATTTAAGGAGCTACACAGGAGACTGTGACAACAGGGAAAGCACAAGCAAATTAATAACGGCACAAACAGGACGTCTTTAGAGTCTCTGCTTTCCTGCTGTGACAAATCAAAAGGTCCAGCTTCCAGGCCGCTGAGGAGCTTCTGCCTACGTGGAGAAAAGGGGGCCCGTGGAAGCAGCAGTGAAGACGGGGCCAGTGTAGAGTCCCGGTCCATCCACAGGAACCTGAGAGTAAAGAAAAAAAATTAAACATTTCAATTTCACCATCTATGACTCCAGGATTAGAAATTATAAATGATAAAAGGGATATAAATTCAAGGTGTAATAAAACCTTCAGGACCATCAGATCTAGATGTTCAATAAAAGAATAAAGTGATATTTATGACAGCACTGCGTCTGATTCAGAGCGAAGCAACGAGCACAAACTGATTCCATCCTCTCTGCAGGAGCCGGCGTTCTCATCCCAACGAGACGACGACGCTCCCGCCTGGAGAATCCCAGCGTCAGGCCGAGAGGCTCTGTGCACCGCAGGCTCGTGTCTTTAAACCTTTCTGATGTGTTTTTGTTTGTTAATGTAACACCTGAAAAATGACCCAAATCTGACTGTGTTTTATAAAAGGAGGCAAAATAAAACAGACACTGGCAGGAAGACTGATGTCACCACAGAGACCTCATGACTTATGACCAACCATCTAAAAGGGGCAAGAATAAACATAATAATAACCCTAACCCAGAACCAGAGATGTTCTGTCCCTGCGTCAGATCCTGCCACCTCCGTCTGAAGCTTCGAGCTGAGGAATGATGGGCTGAAGCAGCCGGCGCAGTAACTGAACACTGTGAACACACTTTGGGAAATGTTGGGAGTATAAAGCAGCCAGCTGAAGGGTTTCAATGTTAAAGCTCGCATTAGTTAATGAGCAGGAGCTCCTTTTGTCCTTAGGTGGAGCACTGAGCAAACATTAATGAGCAGCTAAAAACTTATTAGAATTGATCTTTATCAAAGTGACAACTGTCACAGCCTCAAAGCTGCCACACAGCAGCACGGCTTTATTAAAGGCTCCTTTTTCTATTATTAATTAGATCCTGAAACGTTTGGACACAATTTGGACTCTTTGGCTAAATTTCTTCTACACTCTGAGTGGATCAGGATATAAGTGACAAACAGCACGACCCACTAAAGAAGCATTTATTTTATACACAGCGCCCACTTTCAGGGAATAACATGGAACTGGATAAATGAACACATCCACAAATCAAACTTCTTAGGAATTCTTTGTAGGGAACGCCTGCCTAAAGAACAGATTCCTCTTTGCTCTTCTGGCCTCTGATGTACCTGCTTGTGGCCCTTCGTTGAGAGTCAGGCTGACTGAGGTTACCGAGGTCTTCTTCATCGATGAAGCCTTCGTTAGCTTTGGTCGTGCTGCTTTTTCCTGTCATTCCAGTGCAGGCTGAGCTTAGCTTCATCCACACAATGCTGTTTGTTTTTAATCAAAACCTATTCTGGCCTTTATGTTCTTATGGTTATTAATCATCTGGACCTCATGGTGAACCCTCAGTTTTCTTTATGATAAACTTGACTGATGGTATGAAGGTGAGCAGGATGTTTGGAAGAGGCTCCTCTTCACCATGAAAAGGACTGTAGGTTAACCCACTGCTGCCCATGCTGCTCACCAACAGGTGATACCTGAATATAACAAATTATTTATTTTGCTGCTCCTGATGATTTATTTTGTTTGTGCAGCCTAACGATGGCTCGTTCCCCTCGCACCGAGACAGCAAAACGATACCTCCAAACATTGAAGTGATGGAGAAACAAGCCCACAACTGTCAGCTCGTCCATTAGAGAGCCTTCAAACTCATGTTCATTAGCTCTATAACTGCAGCTTAAATATATGTTGATGAAAAGATAATACTGCAAAAATGAAGCCTGTAAGTTTTAATGCTTACTCATGGAGTGTGTGGGAATGTCTAAACACAACTGATCTTATGTAATAGTCATGTTTTTTTGTGTGTGTGTGTGTGTGTGTGTGCGTGTGTCAGTCACTGTTA
This sequence comes from Archocentrus centrarchus, assembly GCF_007364275.1. NCBI lineage: Eukaryota > Metazoa > Chordata > Actinopteri > Cichliformes > Cichlidae > Archocentrus > Archocentrus centrarchus. The sequence continues at coordinate 31,427,198 of NC_044347.1, forward strand.
GGGCTTAAATGCCAGCATGGAGGTTTGTTTCCTCTCTCGTGCTGGAGCATGAGATTATAGTTTGATGGGACTCCAGCGCCCCCTGTTGGAGCTGCCTGGAAGCTGGAACGGCTTCTATTGATGATCAAGACATTTTTAAACTAATGTAACAAGAATGCAAAGCAATGATCATCTTTTCTCTCTTTGCAGGAAATGTTCTTTAAATCAATCAGAATGATTTAAATTACCAAAGCTTGTAAATTTAACTCTCTTAAAGGTATTTCAATAATTTTTTTGGCAAATATCTTTCTAATGTTAACCCAAGCATGCTTTAATAGAGATAAGGGAGGTGTGAGTCTGCATATATTTTCACAGCACTTGTTCATAATGTTCAGAAAGGGCATCCCTTTAACTTCCAATAGAGCAGTCTACAGTCACCATCTGCAAATTTCTCAAATCCATATTTTACTCACAGTAGAAATATGAAACGCTAAAACTGAGAAAATGTTCCATTTTAAGAGAAATATGAGCTCATTTTTAATTTGATGACAGTAACATTGGTCAAAAAAGTAGTGGCGGGGCAGCAAAAGGCAGTAACAGTCAGCGGTACTAAGAAGAATCAGCAGAGGAACATTTTTCAGCCAATCAGGTTCATTGGCAGCAGGTCTGCCACATGATTGGGTATAAAAAGAGCATCTTAAGGAGGCGGAGTTTCCCAGCACATCACCAGTCTGCAACAAACTACATCTACAGACTGTGAACAGTGTTCTCAGTTTGAACGGTGAAGCCTTTGAACATGTCATCATGTTATTATCAGAGGACTCAGAGGAATCTCTGTGCGCGGGTACGAGGCTGAAAGTCACTCAGGCAGCGCTGCATTAAAAACAGGCCTGATCCTGTCATGGAGATCACTGCACGGCTCAATAAGACTTCCAGAAATCAGTGTGTGAGCACAGCTCAGCGTGCCCTCCACACGTGCAGGTTACAGCTGCAACATGCAACCAGGAGGAACACGTGAGTAGGGATGGGAATTGTTAAGAATTTAGCAACTGCAATTCCATTATTGATATCACTTATCGATTTGATTCCTTATTTATTCTCATTGGGTTAGTGAATAAAATATAAAACAAATGGCTTGGTTTGCATGAACTCTTTTTAACGTAAAGTAGAACAAATTTAAAACCGGTATAAAAAAAAAATAAGAATTCCTCTTTCAAAATTAACACTATTAATATTTTAACAGTTTAATAAAATTCCAGGTGTGCGAGAACCAGAATCTGAGCCAGCCAAATAAGGCGTGTGTGTGAGATGTAATCACGCAAATGCGTCCTCATGTCAGTGGAATCGATAGACCGAATCGTTAGGCAAGCAGACTAATGATTCCAAGGAATCTTGTAGGTTCTTGTAGAGAACCGGTTCTCGATTCCCATCCCTACATGGTCTCTACATGGGGGTGGGGCATTACGGCTTCAGAGCAGAAGAGTCCGGGTGCTGCAGCAGCCTGCAGTCCTGACCTTTGACCACCTGAGACCATCTGGACCATCAGGAACCCCAAAGCAGCCCCAGGAATGCTGAGCAGCTGGAATCCTCTATCAGACAGGAATGGGACAGCATTCCCAAAGGTCCAGCAGCTGGTTCTTCATTTACAGATGTTAGAAGAAGAGGGGATGGCCCTGTCCCAGCTCATAATTTCCTTAAATGATTCATTTCCTCAGGTTAAACAGCTGATATCATGTGACCCAGCTTTTTAGGAGCTGGGTTTGTATTTTTTTCTTTCAACTTTATCCAGCTTTTGGAATCGTTGCTCCAAACTGTGAGATAAACTGATAACATGACAGCCTTATAGCACACGTGTGTTACCTCTCCCAGAGCCTGCAGGGCTACTGTGGCTGCCATGGCCTTGGCATGCTTCTTATTGGGACTGGCTGTCTGCGGCTGGTAGTCCACACCATTCACTGTGACCTGCAACAACATGAGTGAGTGTTCAATAACTGAACAGAACAGACTTTCTGGGGTTCAGTACCAGCCTGTGGACCTCTAGAGAACAGCAGTTACTTCAAATATGCTTTTAGCTGCTTTAAAATGTGTGTTGAGTTTTTTAATGACACACTGAGAGAAATGAAGAAGATCAGCTCCCTTTATGGCGCTCAATCACTTTTGATCAAACAGATTCAAATAAAGACAAATATAAACAGAGCTGATAAAACAGCCACAGGATAAACAGCTGCTTCCCTCTGCAGATACACGAGGGAACACACACACACACACACACACACACACACACACACACACACTGTATAATCGGCACCTTCCAGCTCCTGTCAGGATATGCTGTCATGCTTAAGGTGATTTACCCTCTACCATCAGCTCAGTGTCCAATATGATGAATGCTGTTAGCTGACTTTGCATTTTTGGATCCAAGTCCAACATGAATTATATATTTATATATATATATGTGTGTGTGTGTGAGTGTGTGTGTGTGTGTGTGTCTCTTTGAAGAGGCTCACTACTACCTTTAGACTAAGCGCTTTGTGTGAGCGCTTTGAGTGCTCTGATTGAGTAGAAAAGCGCTATTTAAGAGCTAGTCCATTTACCATTTACCATTACAGCAGTGCAGGAGCTGCCAGCATGGCTGCAGTCTCTTGCAGGGCCACCGTGTGGACTGGCACAGGCTGCAGCCCACTTCCACACAAACACTCTGACCCACCTTGAAAAGGAAGTTCTTGCGGTGGTCTGGACCGCTGTGATGAACCATGACAAAGTCCGGCTGCATTATCTTCCTCTTGTTGCACAGCTCAATGAGAGCAGACACTGGGTGTTTCCCTGCACAGGTGAAAGAATATCAGAGGCAGGGATGTTCTACAGAGGCTGCATTGATACCTGTAACCAATCATCTCTTTTTCTTTGTTCACCTTTGACCCCAGCTCTTGGTGCACTTTAACTACAATACATGCCCATCAAACAGAAGACGCTGCGCTGTGTTTGTTTCTGTTATTTATGATCTCGGCTCGATCTTTTTGCTGCTGAGAGCCTGATCTGTGATTTATACTTCAGTCACTGCTGCTTGTGAAGCAGTGAGCCTCAGACTGAGCAGGTCCTGTTTCTGTGTCACGTTTGCTCTAAAGGTCACACTGCTGGATGATGTTTAGCTGATCTCATTCTGAGCTCAGTGCTCAGCAGCTCTTGGTGCTTTACTGCAGAATGAGAAACGAGTATTATGGTGGTTCACTCTCTGTGTAGTGCTTCTGTTAGACCACCACCTTGTGGGAAAGGTGAGTATTGCAGCTGAGCTCTTTGACATGCTCTGTATTTTTCACATGCTGGTGTAAAAGTATGACATAATGCTTTTTGCCAGCATATCTGTACTCGTGTTATTAAAAGTTGTTAAATCAGACACAGACACACACCTGCCGTTCCAGCCCTTCATTCCTGCTGGATAAAGACTAAAGGCCACATTAACATACAAACGGCCCTTTGGGAGAGCTGTCCACTCAGTTTCCTGTGCACCAAGGTTGATGCTGAATGATGATTATTATTATTAGAGTTTGTGAGATTAGTGTGCATGCTTACAGTTTGGATCTAAATTGTAATAAAATACACACTGAGCAAATGCAAGACTAAAGGTCAACAGGGTCGTCCTTTTTGCAGAACAAATGAAGGTGTATTTTACCCATTAGATCCTTGGTTACTACCAGTCCACCTGTTTGCTTCTGTAACTTCTCTCCTTCAGCAACTAGACCTAAAACATTAAAAGCATCATCAGTATTTGCACAGTCAGCATCAGTGTGAGAAGAGCATTAAACCAGTATCTGTACCCAAGTAACAGTGCTGTGGTTTCCAGTCTGGTTGTTCTTACTAATGCTCATCAAAACTGACTTCACTCTCTTCTTCTTGCAAAGCTTATGTAAGCACACGCTGTCAACATTCAGCACGTGCATCACAAGGTTCTTGTTTCTCCCACCTTTGCGGTCAACCTTGAAGTCAATAACGATGGGTTCCACGGTACCCTCGCGGTTCCGTCCCAGGCCTTCGCCGGTCTTCCAGCCCATCTTTCTCATGAGGAACTCCCCGACACCCCCTGACACAGGGGCTGCCCTTAGAAACTGGTCCTGACCAGGTCACAAACAAACACAGAAAGTACACACAAAAATATATATAAATGCTTACTCATGGAGTGTGTGGGAATGTCTAAACACAACTGATCTTATGTAATAGTCATGTTTTTTTTTTGTGTGTGTGTGTGCGTGTGTCAGTCACTGTTAGGGCTTAAATGCCAGCATGGATGTTTGTTTCCTCTCTCGTGCTGGAGCATGAGATTATAGTTTATATACAAAAATAACCGAAAACACAAACACAACAGCACAAAGACGGACCAGAAAATACCACAACATGCTCATGTCAGACACTCATTTTCTTTGTCATGCTGCCCATTACACATTTCATGGTTTCAGTTTTTCTCTCTGCGTACAGCACGTAACCCTAACCCCGACCCCGACCCTAAACCTGACCCTGATATATCTCAGCAAGGATACGAGTGAGCTTGGCTGCTGATGCAGTTACAGCAGTTTGGGATCAATATCTCCGGCTTTATGGAAAACTAGATGAGAGGGAAATTTTACCTTCTGAAACTGAAGCATATAGTTCCTATCATGGAGGACTACATGCTTCAATGAATGTTGCAGACTCATTATGTGATCATGTCTGACTTGCACTTATTTCTTTTCTAACATGTTATTGACAAGGTGTATGAATATATTCTCTTTATTTTCCTAATGGCACGTCCAACTGTGCCACACACACCTGCCTCCAACCATCAACTTCCCTCCTGCTCTCCGATGGAGACGGTCGCATTCTCTCTCTCTCCCTGCCCTCCCCATCTCTCCTGCTTGCTGTGAGAGCATCTCTCACACACTGTCCAAATAAGAATACGATTAAGAGCAACATGGATCTGGCAAACTGGGCCCTAAACACCACTGATCGAATTTTCTCCACTATGAGATCGGGGAAAGGTGAGCCTGCGTGTCCGAGTGGAACAGACCCAGTTGGATATGTCATCGATTCTTGGAGTTCGTGGAGACCTGTGTGCCTCTCAGCTTTGGAGATCGAGGACGTTGAAGACGTGTAAATATCTGGCTATTTGGTAGCGGTATCTCGTCTGTTTGGGCTCAGAGGATACCTGATTTACCGGGTATTAAGAAAATCTGGGCAGCAGTTCAACATCTGCAGAGGCTGCAGACCCAGGTTGATGGGCTGTGCAGGGCCGTACAAACTCAGACTCAAAGCCTGTTGGACCTGAGCCGTGAAGCGGACGGGTAGTCCAGCTGAGAACGTGCTCGCAGGCGAGAGGGGTTCAATCTGGAGATAAGGTTCGGTTCTGCACGGTGAGGACGGTAACTAACGAATTTGGAATATTAGATTACCGAATGGGTTCCCCAGTGAGACTGAAGGCTGTTGGAAAAAAACAAGCAGCCTGTTCCAAAAACATCTGCATTATCAGGAATTTGGCTCCCTAGCCGGCCTTGGGCTGGTAATCATATCTCTCCAGGGCTATGTGTGACGGTCGCTCTCCCCCTTCAGCCCTCTCTGTGATTTGTGATGCTGGATCTGGTGTACCACGGCCGCTGATGAACTTCCACCACTATCAGCGAACTGTTTTGGCTAGGAGCTGGTATCTGGCTCCACAATGCCCCCACCCTCTCGTCTCCGTCTGCATCCCCTCCTGCCCCCCCTCTTTCCCCACCACATTGCTATCCTGGCTTTAAATGTGCAAATATGCTTTGCTAGGGTTTTTTTTTTTTTACCCTGGTATGGTGCTCATCTTGAGCGCCGTACCAGATGACTTTTTTTTTAACCTAACTACCCCATGATGTGTGTTTGTTTCCTTTTTCTGGGGACTGATTGTAGCGGCGGCGCCAGTGTGGCAGCGGCTGCGGACACCCATCTCCCCTATGTTAGTCTGTCTGTTCTTCTCTGGATGGTTGTTTCAAACCTAATTTCATTATATTGTGATGGAACGTCGTTATATAACTTGTTGTATAATGATTAATTTCGTATAATGACAATAAAGTTCTATTCTATTCTTCTATTCTATCGTGTGGAAGAAAACAGGTGCAGCTGATCACACGTCCTTTCCCACAACTACTGTGCACCTTTAAAGTAACTATCCAATAAAGGACAATACCCCAAAACCCTTTTTTAGACAACAATACCACAACATTGTAGTTATTAACATGTTCTAGTGAAAAAAAGCCGTCATCATTACATTTCTGCCAGCGTTGGTGTTCATTGGTGAGGCTCCCTTCAATAACACAATCAAATGTGTGACATCAGCTCGTCTTTGGGACAGTGAGGGAAAAGCTTTTCAACATGGATGCTGTGTAACCAAATTATTAGGTAAGCATTATTATTATTATTATTAGCACCTTCACTGGATATTAGCACCTTGGGGAATTATGTCCAGTTGTGGTCAGTAGATTACGTACACTCATCATCACTAATTTTGGCTTTTCATGATTTCTTTGGACTCTTCAGGTTTCAGGGTGGACTGACTGTGCCGCACACATTTTTAAAAATCAATAACTGGGTGCACAAGTTTGATTTACTAAGTTGGGAGGGTGCCTTGGAGTCATTTCTAAATAACTGCAGAGCCCAAGATCATCAAGTTCATAAAACTGAATGTAACAGTATGTTATTCAGATGTGCCACCCCACAGTCTGGAAGAAGACCCAAATGGAAACTGCTGAAACTCCAGCATCACCGTCCACAGTGGAGTGAGCTTTAGGCCACCATCTATGGAGAGGGTGCTGAAAGAATGAGCTATTTGGCCTCAGTGATGAGGTGTGTTAAAGGTGAGGCTTTCAAAACTAAGAACACTGTACTGACTCTCAGGCACGGCGGTGCAGCATCATGCTGGTGCTGCTGACCACATTAAACAAAGTGGATGGAATAATGAAGGAGCAGGACTACCTCCAAATTTTTTAGCTTCACCTCAAATCAACATCTAGATGATTGAAACTTGGACACTTTCCAACTGGGCGTTCCAAGGGAACAACGATCCCAAACACACAAAACTGGTTTTGGAATGTATGAGGCAGGCTAACATTATCCTTCTGGAATGGCGTTCCCAGAGACCTGAGCTCAACCTTACTGAAAACTGAAAACCAGGTGCCAAACCAAGCACTGCCAAAGCACCCTGTGCTTTTCACAGATCAGAGCAGGTTCACCCTGATGTGACACATGTGACAGATGTGAAAGGGTCTGGAGAGGCCGTGGAGAACGTTATGTCTCATTAGGAGCCCCAACATTGTCAGGCATGCATAAAAACATGCAGGGGCTCTACAACCAACCGAGTTCCATTCTGAGTGAAACTATTGAGGGCTGCACTACCAGCACCTCTTCCTTGTGTGTTCTCCATAACACGTATGACTTCCAGCAGCCTTCTGTGCACAAATACTGACTGCCAGAAAAAAGGATTTTTCTTCAGAGGTGAACTTTGATTGGTGCCATCACAGGCTAGCACACACTAGAGGCTGACCAATCACCTTACCTGGAATTCTACTTGTTTACCTACCCAGGCCATCATTGTATTTAACCCTTACATGTGAATTTGCAATTTCACCATGGGCCTTAAACTCACGCAGACATCACAGCAGTCAATATTCATGCCCATAGCCTTCTCATCAGGCCAGGAGTCCACCACCACACCCTGAGGCCTCCAAATGAGAACATTCAGTGCAAACAACCTGAACTGTGGTGTGTGACATCACGTACCAGCTCTCATGGAGAAGTCATTAAAAAAGTGGATGCTGTCAAACCAACTACAGTATCTCAGTATCCCCAAAATAAAGTCACTGCTCTTTTGACTCAGTGGAGGAATGTGCACATTACAAACTGCAGGGACTGACCCAGCAGGAAGCAAATGCTTTAGGAGTGGAGGGGGGGCAGCCCATCACTAGGAAATTACCTTTAGGAGGTTAAATTTAAATCAGGGATGATTTTTGCCTTGTATAGCTGCAGCAGCAAAACAATATATATTTGTGTATGTGCTACTTACCTTCTTCAGCCATGCCTGTGGTCCACTGGTAGACAGCTCTTCAGAGCTGAGGACCTGAGCTCCAGTTGAACCAGTGAAGAGACCAGGAACAGTGTTGGATTGGGCCCAGGCATCTACCTAAAGGACAGTTCCATGAGATCCAACAGTTTAAGCATGTATCCGATATTTGGCTGATGCAATATTCCAAGATCCAAAAGTTATCCCCATTAGTAGCTTCTTTCATCACCAATCACAAAGAAGTCTGAAATTGACACATTAATATATGTTTTCAGTTACATTCATTTCTTACTATTTTCTGTTTATAAAAAAAAATTAAAGGAACTCTTTAATCAGAGTATAGCATCAAGTAAATTAGCACATGTGAGCACATGTGACAGATGTTAAAGGGTCTGGAGAAGCTGTGGAGAGCGTTATGCTGCATGTAACATCGTTCAGCATGTTTGGTGGTGGGTCAGTGATGGTCTGGGAGGCACATCCATGGAGGGACACACAGACCTCTACAGGCAACAGCACCTTGACTGCCATCAGGTATCAGGATGAAACCCTTGGATTGTCAGACCCTACACTGGTGCAGTGGGTCCTGGTTCCTCCTGGTGCCTCATGTGGTGAGTGTATGCAGGCAGTTCCTGCAGGATGAAGGGACTGATAGCACTGACTGGCCCCCACACTGACCTAAATCCAGTAGAACACCTCAGGGACATCATGTTTAAGTCCAGGTTGCACCTCAGGGTGTAGGTGCTGCCTGCTGAGATCTTGTTCTTCCCATTCAGCGGACTCCTCAGGACTAGCCTTACTCTCTTGCAGGCACTTAGTGGTTACATCTTTCCTAGCAGCCTCTATGGTGAAAATATTTTTGCATGTTTTGGCCTTTTTTCTGTTTTCTGTTATACATCCATAATTTGAAGAAAAACTCATCCTAGCAGCTGCTTCTCTTTGAAAACAGATGGTAAATGAACCGGTTCTTATAAGGCTCTTTTCTGCTCGAGCTGAGCACTCAAAGCACTTCATACAACATGTTTGCATTCACACTTCCTTCTACAGCTAAGTGTTTACTGTCTAACATTCATACTTCAACGGTTGCATCGGAAAGCAACTTCGGGTTCACTATCTTGCCCAAGGACACTTTGGCATGCAGACTGGAGCAGCGAGGAGTCGAACCACCAACCTTCCGATTAGTAGGTGACCTGCTCCTCCTCCTGAGCCACAGTCACCCCTAAATAGAAATATGTAAGGGCATCATGTCCATGTTCATCGTACATGCTAAGTTTTAATCTTGCTAAACAAGATGCTAATATTTTTCTGTTATATACTACCTGCTCCTGCGCTCGGGTGAGCATGCGGATGGCACTGATGTCATAGGGGTTCTCAGCCAATCGCCTCTGAGCTTTGATCCTCTCAGTTACAGCCTGAGTGATGTCTACTGGCTGGAGAGAGGCAAACAGAGAGAGAGCGGGGTTACTGTTTTGAGCAGAAATAAAGGGGAGAAGATACAAACCAGTCTGGGTTCTTACATTCTGAGTAAGCCAGTTATAAAAGCCATAAAAACATATTAATCTACTCAACTGTAAAAGTATAACTGGTTTATCCATTTAGCTACAAGCAGAAATCTAACTGCTAACATGAAGAAAATGCAGCTTCCTCCCATGTCCTGAATGTAAGCATGCTGGGTTCATTGGTCAAAGGTTTGGTGGCAGGTGTGTGGTTTGTGTTAGCCCCCCGTTGGCCTGACTGGGACAGGCTCCAGTGGCCCTTTTTTCTCACCTCTGTCTGTCAGCCTTTCACACGAATACTTCATTTACAAGAGGAGAGAAATGGAAACTGTTATGAAGCAACAGTTTAAATTCCTTTCCAGATTATATGTGTCAACATTAGAAATGTATCCATTTTATTCACAGTTATGGTATTACACAGATCCAAACTCTCAAAGTGTGTTTTATTAATTAGAAGAGGAAAACTCATCTTGGACTGCTGAGACTGATCGCTGGTGGTGACAAACGTTTTTCTTTTTTCTATAAATGAATTTTTCCCCATAGAAAAGGAAGAACGAGAGAATCCATGTTTTTAATGACACTGGTAGATGAATTTGTAAGCCTTGAAAGAGGTAAAAGAATTGCAGCAGCACCATCATTTTATAGCGCTGACGCAGCCAATCCCTGACAGCGAGAGCAGCTTCCCTTTCTGGATGTCAGCGTTGAACCTGTCTCACATGTCCAAGAAAATGGTCTCATCAAGAGTTTGAGGTTCTGGAGAGTTTTAAGATCAATGTAAGTTTAGTGGGTAGTGATTATATTACATCAACTACCAGTGGAATCCCCTCTGACTCTAATTAACTCAGTTTCCTGACACTGAATAATTTAATATGCTAGAGGTTGGGGAAAGACGCTGTTGGTTCAGGTGAGCTGACGAGCAAGTCATCAGCATCACCTCGCCTCTCTAAAATGCTTTGGGATCAGCCTCAACAAACTCAGCTGGTTCACGCCTGAGTATGCTGACCGGTGGTCACAACAGCACCGAGGTCAGGATCGTCCTGTTCAGTCTGTTCGATGGTTTCCACTTTGGAGTATTTCTCTGAGTTCTCAGCTGCAGGTCTGTTAGAGCCTGCTGAATCTGCCGTTACTCAGCTAAGAAGTTTATCAAACAAACTTTCTTCTAAATGAACAGTAAAGCCTGCGTATCCCTGTCTCGTCAGAGGACGGCTGTTGTACTGACGTTACTACAGAAGAACTGTTGGATTTTTTTTCAGCATGTTGATGAAAAAATAAAAGGAAAGAACAGAAAAACAGTTTATGGATGGCAGAGAGGAACCACAGAGGAACCACCTCTACTTCATACACAGTTCTCTGGTGCCCCATAAATTATTATATTTTAAATATGGTATCCAATGGAAGTGGGGGGGTAGTCACTCCTGTTGTATACTGCACATTAAAAGAGTACAGTTCAAAGAAAGACTGTTTCTCACCTGCAGTTGTGGGTCAGGAAAAACTTTGTCACTGTTTGTCACAAACGCTGGCTGTTCACCTCCTTCTGGGAGCCCTGCTGCTGGGTCACCTGATGCTGAGCTGGGCGCTGCTGGCAGAACATTTGTTTGGGGTTTGGCGGAGGAACCAGCAGCCTTGTCTGTGGTTTTGTCAACTGGCACCCATTCTCCATAAGCACCCAGTGCCTCTCCTTCCTGTAACACATTAAACAAGTTTATAACGACACTATAGAAAGAAAACGTTCTCCTTTAATATTTTCTATGACACACAGCAAGTGAAAAACTCAGAGTGAAGTTCAAAGTTCTGGAATAAGAAAATGCGCACATATTTTGTTGATGATTACTTTTCAAAAATAGAACTGATTCAGGTTATTGATTCCAACAAATTACCCATGAAATCTTCTCACCATCATACACATAATCTATAATCCTTAAACACTAATCACCAACGCTGTTACATGCCAAGGCACCGATCAACAAAAACCGAAGTCAATAACAACAAGAGACATGAAAAAATAGATTGACTGAGAAACGTTTCTAAAAAAGAAGAATCGTGAAAAGAAGTTAATCTAAACGACACCTGAAGGAGCGATCGAAGGGTTTTGATTACCTATCTGTCATCTATTGGCTCTGCTCTGAGTACAAGGTAGAGGCAACCTGAGAGCAACTTCCTGAACTCAGAAGACAAACATGATCAGGACAGTTCTTCATGTTTGTTGCCTTCTTTAGCAGCTGATATCTCCAGAGTGAATCGCTTTGCCTGACCCTGTGATTCTGGAGCAGATGTTAACAATGCTGCTGAGGGAGTTTATATCCTTAACAGATGAAACATTAAACCAGCAGGAACAACAAAATGTTGACGGCCTTCACTGAAAGAGGTTATCCTCATTAACAAATGTATTTTCTGTTGACTCAGAATATGATGGTGTCTCTGCACTGTCTGGGCGTCCATGCCACTGACTCTGAAGACCAAGAAGGTAATCAATCCACCACGAGAAACTCCTCTTGGGATCGATCCGACCAACGTAAGATCCTGAAAGATGTGGAAAAATAACCCAAAGGTGACACCTGCAGAAATCCCTGTGACTATAAATCTTTATTCACAGCTTCAGTACAAAAAAGAAAAAGAAATTAAAATGGTGCTTAAAGAAGGACACCATGACAGGAACCACTGCTCCCACAAAATCTCAACTTTTCTACAAAAATACACAACTTATGTTTGGGAGAAAAAAGGCACTGCACACCAACACCTCATATTTACCATAACGCATGTCAGAGGGGGAATCGGGTTTTTATCTCAGGCACTCGAAGCCTTGCAAACACAGAGGAAACCATGAACTCCACGTAGAAAGAAAAGTGCGTCCATCACTGAGCGCTAAGGAGAGGACGTTTATGGAGATTTCAAATCACCCGAAATGGTGGAAAAAAGAGAAAATTATGGATTTGGAACATCCGTGCCCATGTTTACAAGTTATTATTGAGTGTTCCCAATAAAGACTGTGAGTGTACTATTGGTGTAGCCTCAGATCTCGTCTTTTCATACCTTCTTACGATGCTGTGAGCCTGAAGACACCGGGAACTCCTTGGCCATGCCTGCGTCACTACGGACCACTGGACGAACTGTCGGGTTCTGATGGGACAAAAATTGTAAAATGTTATTTCTTGTTTCAAATATGTTACTTATTACATAACTTCTACTATAGTGATCAGAAAAACCCTGTGAAGAAGAGAACAGTGTGCCCTGCGTGGAATAGGGCTACTGGAGCCGAGCTCGAGGGAGAGCACCTGATGGCCGGGCGTTAACCCCCGGGGCCCAGCTAGGCACACCCTCCTGTGGACCCACCACCTGCAAGAGGCACTACAGGGGTCCAGTGCTATGTGAGTCGGGCAGCAGTCATGGGTGGAAGCCCTGGCAGTACAATACCTAGCTACTTAACCTAGTTCACCTCTCCAGTGGGAAAGAAGCCAGTGCTAGTGCGTGAGGTTGATAGATCCTGACTAGATATAGCTGGGTTCACCTAGACTCTGAAATCAGACTCCTGGAGAGGGACTGGAGTCCAGTCTGGAATTGCCCTCAGTGAGAGGCAGTGAACAAGGTGGGGTGGGGTACTTGTATCTCCCCGGTTCACTGCATGCACACCGGAGTCACTGAGTCTGAATGGACTATGTTCCACACCTTCATTACCGACACACGTGCAGGGCTGTGGCTACAAGGCAGATGCCTGTCGTGGCCACAATCCCTGCAACAGATTGTGGACAGCTGAGGTGAAAGGTTAAGTTGAAGGAGGCGTCCTATCAGGCTAGGTTAGCTTGCAGTCTGGAGGCAACTGGCAGGTACTGACAGGCCAAGTGGAGGCTCTGCCATTAGGTGTAGCAGAAGCAGGGTTGTGGGAGGAGTTCAGTGAGGCCGTGGACTGACACTTTCAGTCGGCCGTCAGGAGGCTCAGAAAGGAAAAGTGATGCTCGATTCACATGGTGTACTGTGAGGGTGGAGTGCTGCTGACTTTATCTGAGGATATACAGTCTAATGTTTAATTTGATAGTTTCATTTTAATGGAGAAATATAACATGAACCAAAAATCCAGAAAAGGTTATGAATTGATTTGCACCTCACTGAGTGAAGTAAGTATTTGATCCCCTACAACCAGAATTATGGATCCCTCAATCAATCAATTAATTAATTACAGATCCTCCTGATCTCAGCTCGTTGTGTGTATAAAGCACACCTGTCCACAGAATCACTTCCACTCCAACGTCTCCACCTCCAGGGGCAAAGACAAAAGAGGTGTCAAAGACCTGCACGAGGCTGGACTGCCTACGAGACCATCAGCAGGAAGCTGAGAAGGTGACAGCTGCTGGTGTGATCATTCAGAAATGGAAGAAATGACCATCAGTCACCCTCAGTCTGGAGCTCCATGTAAGATCCTGCTTCATGGGGTGAGGATGATGATGAGAAAGGTGGAGGATCAGCCCAGAACTACAGGAGGAGGAGCTTTTTAATGATCTGAACGATCCTGGCCTGAAACACAAAACCTAAAGGATGTAGAGTTACTGTGAGGAGGAGTGGACCACAGTCCGTTCTGAGATGGGTGCAAACCTGGTGACCGGCTTCAAGAAAGCTTTTACTGCTGCGCTCGCCAACAAGAGCTTCTCCACCAAGTACTGAGTCGCGTTTGGCTCTGGGATCAAACACTTATCTCACTCAATGACATGCAAATCAATATCTAACTCTTACATACTGTGTTTATTCTGGGTCTTCTGTCTCTCCATTAAAATGAAACTACCATAAAATTTAGAGACTGTTTGTTTCTTTGGAAGTGAGCAGGAGATCAAATCATTACGTCCTCTGCTGTAGTCTGGTTATTCTATCAATTATTCCATTGAGTAGTCAAATATCACATAAATACTTTTGTCTTATTAATAAGCACAGGTCTTTTAAAATAAACTGCTTATTGGTTTCCATTTTAGACATTTCAATGATTTTAATAGTTTAACTGTATGCGTCTGTCAAAAGAACTAACCCCCTTCACTGTGTTTGCATGTCATATTATCATATTTAATAAACACTTTCTAAAATGCAAAACTAAATAATCACATGTACAGTAATGTCAAATACATAAACTGAGACATAAAATAATTTTTTATATTTTTAAATACTACTAAAGTTGAATTAATATAGTATTTTATTTATTTCTGCATGAGTCTAAATCTCTAAAATAATGTTACTAAAGCCTTGAAATAAGTACAGCCCACGCCCTCTTCAGATTCACTCCTGCTTGCTGCAGCTATCACTGTCATATGAAGCAGGATGCTGACGGGGTTAAAAATTCATCTGCATATTTTAACTTCTGTAGCTTTAATGCAGACAGGTGGCAGCAGCTACAAATCTGCTCTACCTCCTGAGCCTCCTGCAGCCCGGACACTGCCAGGGCTGTCCTTATCACTGACTCCGTCCATCAGTTTCACAGCCAGGATTTCTATCCTGCAGCCCTTTGGTGGCTGCAGGATCTTCTTCATGCTTTTTGCAGATTATGTGGTTCTTCATCAGGTGATGACATCCAGCCCACTCTGGGGCAGTTTGCAGCAAAGTGTGAGGTGGTGGGAAAGAAAAACAACACCTCCAATCAAAGGTTCTCAGCTTGAAAAGGGCGGAGCGCCCACTCCGGGTCATGGATGAGTTGTCGCCCCAAGTGGAGGAGTCTCGGGGTCTTGTTCATGAGTAAGGGGAGTGTGGAGCGGGAGACTGACAGACGGACTGGAGCCACTGATGTAGTGATGTGGATGCTGCACTGGTCCAGATTGGTGAAGAGAGGGCGGAGCATGAAAGCGAAGTCGATGTACGTTCCTACCCCCCCGGCTACGAGCTTGAGTATGAAGTGGAACGCTCTGCAATGAGCATCCAATCATGTATTTTAATGCCCATAAAGAATTCCTAAACACTTAGGAATAAATATTATTCCTCTTAAGTGAGAGGATTGTGTAACAAATGGCTGTAAATCAGAATATTCCTGTTGAACCTGCTGAATTCAGGCTAGTCTGCACCTAAATGGAACCTCATAAAGATAAAGCTGTGAAACCTGTGTTTGTCCAAATAATTGTGGGTCGTAGCTGCTTTTCTGTGTGTGCACATTACATTAATGCTGAAGCTGATTGCTTTTGGTTCTCGTAGAGCTGATCCTCCAAAGGGCTTCTGATCATCCTCCTCATCGGAAACATGAGGCACTGCCACCGGCAGCTCTTCTGTACTGTCCACAATCATCTTGCATTTCTGCAAACACACACACACACAGTAAGTACTACTAGTGAGTAATAAGTACTAAGCAACTCTGTTTTACCACACTGCAGGCTGATGATCTTCACAGCTGTTACAAAACATAGCTTTGGTACCCGGGATTTTCTTTAATCCATTACTGATCTTAAACCTCTCAGTTTTACCCACATTTTGTTCCCAGGCTCATTTTCTCTCCATATTTTCTTTGCACTCATGAATGTAATTCATCTTATTATGTGAAACAGAGAAACAATTTTATATAATAGTTTCAATATATTACAACTTTAGGTCCTGAAGTTTCTCAAAATCACTGCAAGTGACGCTGACATGTAAGTCTGACTGGCAGAAGTTTGGAGACTCTTATAAAACGCCTCCTGGGTTTGTTTACATGTCTCGGTCACGTGACACCGGTCGTGGTGGCAGTCTTGCAGTATTCTACCAGGAGAAATTGAAAGTTACATCTATCCCTGTACCTCATTTCGCCTCCTTTGAATGTATCACCCTACAGATAAAAGGAGCTATGCCCACAGTTTTAGCAGTTCTGTATCGCCCACCTAAAAGAAGCCCGGATTTTATAAATGAACTCTCTGCATGTCTGTCTTCGTTATCTACTATGTCACCATATTTTATCCTGCTGGGCGACTTCAATGTTCATATTGATAATGCTGCTGATCCACTCACCAGGGACTTTATATCCTGCCTGGACAGTTTTGGTTTGCAGCAATGTGTTGACTCTCCTACACATGTTAAAGGTCACATATTGGACTTGGTTTGTTGTTCTGGAATAACTCCCTTCAACTGCACTCTATCAGATCTCACCATATCTGACCATAAACTGGTATCCTTTAATATCAACTTTCCGGTCACGAATATTAATTTAGCTCGCTCTATTTCCTTTAGAAATTTAAAAAATATTGATCATCTGACTTTGCTTGATAAACTTCATAGTCTTGCTAGTAAAGATAATCTATCTACTCTGGATGACCTGGTTACTCATTATAACAGTGGACTTCAGAACATCCTGGATGATATTGCTCCTGTTAAAACTCGAACTGTTTCCTTTTCTCATCCTGCACCCTGGTATACTCCAGATCTCCGGCTCCTAAAAGCTAAGGGTCGCCATCTAGAGCGCCTCTTTAGGAAGACTGGACTTATGGTTCATAAAGATATGTATGCCAACCATATTCAAACCTATAAGAATGCTCTGTCTACAACCAAGACTGAGTATTATGCTAATCTCTTTACATCTGCTGAAGCAAATCCTAAAATACTGTTCTCTACTTTGAATTCTATTCTCAGACCTCCTCATCTGCTATCACGTGACATGTACACTGTTGAACATTGCAACAATTTTATGGACTTCTTCAACTCTAAAATTGAACAGATCCACCAGCAATTAGCCTCTCAGAGCTATTCTGTGTCTGCCCCATCCCAAATAGTGTCCTGCAATTCACTTTTTCTAGTTTTTTCCTTCCATCCACTAGTGAAATATCTGCCATTATTCAGAAATCCAAAGCTTCCACCTGCCAATTAGACCCTCTGCCGACCTACCTGGTCAGAATCTGCTTGTCACCTCTGTCCCCACTTATAACAAATATCATGCACCTCTCTCTTACTTCTGGTCAAGTTCCTTTGCCATTTAAAACAGCTGTTATTTCTCCATTGTTAAAGAAGCAGGGGGCTGATCCTAGTAATTTGAATAATTTTCGGCCCATCTCTAATCTTCCATTCCTTGCTAAAATTCTTGAACAAATTGTAACCAACCAGGTTTACAATTACCTCTCAAATAATAATCTTTTTGAGGAATTTCAGTCTGGTTTTCGTCCTCTACACAGCACCGAGTCTGCGTTAGTTAAAATCACAAATGATCTATTAATGGCAGCTGACTCTGGTCTCTTAGAATAGAATGCCTTTATTGTCATTATACAGGATGTACAATGCGATTGGAGGGCCACTCCTGTTCAGTGCCATGCAACAGAAAATCAAACTCTCTAAAATAAAAATAAAAATAAAAAACCCTGAAGGGAGGGTTCAGGGTCACCTGATCCAGCCCTAACTATAAGCTTGATCATAAAGGAAAGTTTTAAGCCTAATCTTAAAAATAGAGAGGGTGTCTGTCTCCCGAATCCAAGCTGGGAGCTGGTTCCACAGAAGAGGGGCCTGAAAGCTGAAGGCTCTGCCTCCCATTCTACTCTTAAGTATCCTAGGAACCACAAGTAAGCCAGCAGTCTGAGAGCGAAGTGCTCTGTTGGGGTGATATGGGACTATGAGGTCTTTGAGATAAGATGGGGCCTGATTATTCAAGACCTTGTAGGTGAGGAGAAGGATTTTAAATTCTATTCTAGATTTAACAGGGAGCCAATGAAGAGAAGCCAATATGGGAGAAATCTGCTCTCTCTTTCTAGTCCCTGTCAGTACTCTAGCTGCAGCATTTTGGATCAGCTGAAGGCTTTTCAGGGAGCTTTTAGGACAGCCTGATAATAATGAATTACAATAGTCCACCCTAGAAGTAATAAATGCATGAATTAGCTTTTCAGCATCACTCTGAGAAAGGATGTTTCTAATTTTAGAAATATTGCGCAAATGCAAAAAATCAGTCCTACATATTTGTGTAATATGTGCATTGAAGGACATATCCTGGTCAAAAATGACTCCTAGATTTCTCACAGTGTTACTGGAGGCCAAAGTAATGCCATCCAGAGTAAGTATCTGGTTAGACACCATGTTTCTAAGA
This sequence comes from Archocentrus centrarchus, assembly GCF_007364275.1. Lineage (NCBI taxonomy): Eukaryota > Metazoa > Chordata > Actinopteri > Cichliformes > Cichlidae > Archocentrus > Archocentrus centrarchus. The sequence goes on from NC_044347.1 coordinate 31,445,712, forward strand.
TTTGTGGGGCCGAGTACAAGAATTTCAGTTTGATCTGAATTTAGAAGCAGGAAATTAGAGGTCATCCAGGCCTTAATATCTTTAAGACATTCCTGCAGTTTAACTCATTGATGTGTGTCATCTGGCTTCATTGATAGATAAAGCTGAGTATCATCTGCATAACAATGAAAATTGATGCAGTGCTTTCTAATAATACTGCCTAAGGGAAGCATGTATAATGTAAATAAAATTGGTCCTAGCACAGAACCCTGTGGAACTCCATAATTAACCTTAGTGTGTGGAGAAGACTCCCCATTTACATGAACAAATTGGAGTCTATTAGATAAATATGACTCAAACCACTGCAGTGCAGTACCTTTAATACCTATAGCAAGCTCTAATCTCTGTAATAAAATGTTATGGTCAACAGTATCAAAGCTGCACTGAGGTCCAACAGGACAAGCACAGAGATGAGTCCACTGTCAGAGGCTCTAAGAAGATCATTTGTAACCTTCACTAATGCTGTTTCTGTACTGTGATGAATTCTGAAACCTGACTGAAACTCTTCAAATAAACCGTTCCTCTGCAGATGATCAGTGAGCTGTTTTACAACTACTCTTTCAAGAGTCTTTGAGAGAAAAGGAAGGTTGGAGATTGGCCTATAATTAGCTAAGACAGCTGGGTCAGTGATGGCTTTTTAAGTAGAGGTTTAATTACAGCCACCTTGAAGGTCTGTGGTACATAGCCAACTAATAAAGACTGATTGATCATTTTTAAGATTGAAGCATCAATAATTGGAAAGACTTCTTTGAACAGTCTAGTAGGAATGGGATCTAACAAACATGTTGCTGGTTTGGAGGAAGTAACAATTGAAGTTAACTCTGAAAGATCAACTGCAGCAAAAGAGACTAAACAAATACCAGCAGTGCTGAAAGCAGCCGAACATGAAGAATAATGGTAAATGGTAAATGGACTAGTTCTTATATAGCGCTTTTCTACTCAGTCTGAGCACTCAAAGCACTTATACAACACATTTTACATTTACCCATGCACACCCATTCATACAAGCACTTCCATGATTAATTAAGCTAAGTGCTTTTTAATTAGCTAACATTCACACTCCGACGGTTGCGTCGGAGAGCAACTTGGGCTTAAGTATCTTGCCCAAGGATACATTGGCATGTAGCCTGGAGTAGCCAGGAATTGAACCGCTGACCTTCCGATCAGTAGGTGACCTGCTCTACCTACTGAGCTACAGCCACCCCCATAATCTTTGAGATGGTTATGAATAATTTTTTCTCTAATGTCTAAAATTTTATTTGTAAAGAAATGCATGAAGTCACTACTAGTTAACGTGAAAGGAATACTCGGCTCTACAGAGCTCTGACTCTTTGTCAGCCTGGCTACAGTGCTGAAAACAAACCTGGGGTTGTTCTTATTTTCTTCAATTAATGATGAATAGTAAGATGTCCTAGCTTTACGGAGGGCTTTTTTATAGAGCAACAAACTCTTTTTCCAGGCTAAACACAGAATTAATAAGCTGCTATAGGCCTAGTCTGCTGGGGGGGTTCACATAATGCACTTCTTTTCATTCACCTTATTTACTTTTATACCCCGCTCTGCATTTAATCCTTAATTGTTATTAATCTCTGGCTCTCTCCCCTCAGCAGATGACCCCCCCTCCCTGAGCCTGGTTCTGCTGGAGGTTTCTTCCTGTTAAAGGGAGTTTTTCCTTCCCACTGTCACCAAGTGCTGCTCATAGGGGGTCGCTTTGACTGTTGGGTTTTCTCTGTATTATTGTGGGGTCTATAGCCTACAATATACAGCACCCTGAGGTGACTGTGGTGATTTGGAGCCATATAAATAAAACTGAGCTGCATTAAAATGATGTGAAAATCAAAACAATCCCAGCTTCTGTCTAAAAACTTGTGCAGATTTGAGTAAACACATATTAGTTCCATATGAAACATGAGACTTACGTCAGTAAACTCTTTAATGCTGAGGCTGTTGGCCTGCTTTGCTACTTTCCTTTTCACTTCCTCCAAAGCTGCAGTGTTGGGTTGGGTGGGGGCTGGAGGCGGCTTGTGTGTAATGGAAGGCAGAGGAAGCAGCGACGACAACGAGCCAATGTTAGACAAGGCTGCTGTCACCGTGGCTACAGGTGAGAGGAGACACAGAAAAAGGGAAGGAGATAGGAACCAGTGAACCACGAGCACAACGGCCAACTCAAATTAGAGTTGAGCGCCTCACATGTATAATATTCTGATGCCGATGTTATTAATTCTGCTTATAGTTCTGATCTTTATGAACTCATTATTATGAATTTGTGTGCAGTGAAGAACAGCAGGGCTACACAGGAAAACACAAAATAACAGCACATCCAATCAGAGCCCACATCAACATGTCCCAGCGCTCAAACAGCACACACTGGTTAACATATAATGGAGCTGAAGACTGAGCCAATCAGAGCTTCATGGCTGCTCCAGAGAAATCACTGCTCAGTGGTAAAAACACAAAGAGAGGCACTCAAACACAAGGACACACAGAGGTGTGCTTTACTGTTTAATAAAGGCTGATCAAACACAGCAAACACATATGAAGTCAAACCCAGTCAGCCAGTTCAAATGACAGCTTATGATTGCACGCTTTCAGAATAAAGATGGCTCTGCAATGGTTTCAGCACAAAATGACAATAAAGCTCAGCCTCAACGAGCCCGTCTGTGTGGATGGAGCAGTGATAATAAAAGAAGCCAGATTCCTACCAGCAGTCATACTGGCCATTGCAGCATTCATAGCCATAGCTGGCAGAGCCAGAGGAAGCACTGTGGATCTCAGGCTGGCAGGGATGGGCATGCCAGCTTTGGCACACATGGCAGCAGCGTTGGCCTTGGCAATTTCCAGCAACTGGTCCTTATCTGAGAAACAGGAAGAGCAGCATGTTTGTTAGACCTGATCCATGTTTTACCACTAAGTTCTTCTTTGAATATAAAACCAGGTGCTGAGTTTGTCTCTGTCACATACAGTGACTTCATTACAATGGAAACCTCTTTGCTATACACAACAACAGCAAAATGGCAGTAACACAAAGAGCACAATAATGGATCCACACGAGTGACTTCATTGTCTCTGACCCAGTTCACTGATGCGCTGAGGGCTGCTACTCGAGCTGCCGTGTTTCCGGGAGGGTGATCTGTTTTTGCGGAGGATGAGCACCGGGGAACGACTCGGCTCACGCTTCCAGCGGTCTCTCTGGCTGTAAGCGACCCTCCACCGACTTCGTGACACTGACCGTGAGGATGACCTCCTTGACCTGCGGCCCCGTGACCTACAAAACAACACGCAGTCTTGTTTATTTGCAAAAGAGCAAAACTACATCTCCATATAAACACATTACCCACGAAAATTAAAGGAACCCTTTAATCAGAGTTCAGCATCAGTCAGTAAACCTCTGTGATACTGATGTGGTCAGTCAGTATCAGAGGGGGGGAGGGGGGGGGGGGGGGGGGGGGGGGGGGGCATTAGTTTCAGCTGCTTTGGTGTTCATCAAATTACCAACAGGTGCACTAGAGGGGCAACAATGAGACACCCCCCCAAACAGGAACAGTTCACAGTTCCTCATCTTTTCTGGTTTTTCACTAGTTCTGCATTTAACTAGGGTCAGAGTCACTGCTGGTAGCATGAGGCCACACCTGGACCCTACAGAGGCTGCACAGGTAGTCCAACTCCTCCAGGATGGCACATCAATACGTGCCATTGTCAGAAGCTTTGCTGTGTCTCTCAGCACAGTCTCAGAACATGGAGGAGATTCCAGGAGACAGACAGTTACTCTAGGAGAGCTGGACAGGGCCGTAGAAGGTCCTTAACCCATCAGCAGGACCAGGATCTGCTCCTTTGTGCAGGAGGAACAGGATGAGCACTGCAGAGCTACAACATGACCTCCAGCAGCCACTGGTGTGAATGTCTCTGAGCAAACAATCAGAAACAGACTTCATGAGGGCGGCCCGAGGGCCCGACATCCTCTAGTGGGCCCTGTGTTCACTGCCCAGCACCGTGGTGCCTGATTAGCATTTACCATAGAATACCAGAACTGGCAGGTCCACCACTGGAGCCCTGTGAGAGCAGGTTCACCCTGAGCACATGTGAAGGGTCTGGAGAAGCCGTGGAGAACGTTATGCTGCCTGTAAAATCATTCAGTATGACCGGTTTGGCGGTGGGTCAGTGATGGTCTGGGAGGCATATCCATGGAGGGACACACAGACCTCTACAGGCAACAGCACCCTGACTGCCATCAGGTACCAGGATGAAACCCTTGGACCTAGGGCTGGGCGATAAAACGATAATGATATGTATCGCGATAGACACGTAATCAATATCAATAGAAAATGCGCTCGATAGAACGTTCGATATATATTTTTTTCATTGGAATAAACCAGAGCAAAGATTCCGCTTTAAATGCACCCGCCTGTGAAGCAAGATTGGTTGGTCGGTCCTCTGGTGCCTAGCAATGTATGGAGTGACACGCTAATAGCCAATCATGGAGCAGTATCAAACTTGGTTGCGCCACCTCGTTATCTCGTGCATGCCCTCTTGTTTGTGTAACTTGCTTGAACCGGCCTGGTGTGAGACGCATGGTGAAAAGTGGAAAATGAGCGCGACAGCGAGCGAAGAAATTGTGAATAAAACAGCAAAGGTCAGCTCACCGGTGTGGCAGTTTTTCTGATTTTGTCAGTCGGACCGTACTCAGACCAGTGTTGTCTGCATATTGTGCAGGACTGTCGTCCCCACCAAGACCGGCAATACGACTAACTTGTTTTACCACCTTAGCCGATCCCACCCTTTGGAGCACAGCTGAGTTCGACAGCAACCAGCATCTACTGTTGCAAGACCGCAGCAACAGACCACTATGGAAAGGTATTCCTCATCAGTGCCTTATGATAAATCATCCAAACGTTATAAAGGTTACAGAAATCTGCTTCACGCTCTAGACCCTCCTAAAGCACTAAAGCACCTCCTAGCACTAATATATATAAGGATAAGGATGGTTTTTTATTTGAGTGTTTTTCATGGTTGTGTTGCCATTTCTGAGGAAGGTTAAATTTGAAATAAAAATGTTTAAATAATGTTGAAATAAAATGTTTAAATGTAGCATATTTTTCTACTAGTCCTTATTTTAAATAGGTAAAAAAGAAAATTTCAATAATTATCGATATCGACCGATATGAAGTACTTATATCGTGATACAGTTTTTAGCCATATCGCCCAGCCCTACTTGGACCTGTCAGACCCTACACTGCTGCAGTGGGTCCTGGGTTCCTCCTGGAGCACCACAGTGCCCGACCTCATGTAAATGGTAAATGAACTAGTTATTATGTAGTGCTTTTCTACTCTGCTTGGACACTCAAAGCACTTTATACAACATTTCATTCACCCATTCACACACATTCATACAAGCACTTTTTCTATGCCTAAGTGCTTTCTATCTAACATTCACACACTGATGATGAATGCATGGGGAGCAACTCGGGGTTCAGTATCTTGACCAAGGATACTTTGGCATGCAGACTGGGGATCGAACTGCCAACTTTCCGATTAGTTGATCCCACTGACTGGCAGCTCAGTGATTTATGATGTAATGTAGAAAATCCTGAAGAGCTCACAAACCTTCAAGAACCACTATGTTCTGTGCAAGCACAGATACAAATGTACTGTGTAGCTAAATATTTGGTAGTGTTGTTTATTAGTTAGGGGCATTATGGTTATTTGTGCATCATACTGCTTAGCACCAATGCTAAGGTTAGCTTAGCTTAGGTTAGGTCTGGTCACTGATTCTGTTTCATGGACAGAATCCCTGGATGTGATGAAGAGTGTATTGTGTGGTAATTACAAAACGTCCAGCAATGTTTCTGCTGGTTTCATCAGATCATTATCACTAAGACACAATGAGGCAAACTGCAAGTGTGCAGCTGTTGGAACGCCAGCTGTCACCTCTAATATGAGGTCATGGTACTGTGGAACATGATCAATCTGACACATGAATGTTGGAGTGATTTCATGTGCCTACAAACTGTCCTGTGAACCTACAGGGATGAATGTGGGATGAGGACACTGACAAAGAACATGGGTCAGAATCAGTTAGATCAGACATTAAACAGTCTTCACCCTGACAGACAGACCCACACAGCTGAGGTCAGAGGTTAGCACCCCACCCATCACGGGCATGAATGTTGATCTCTTTGAGCTGCTCTTTTTCCAGAGTAGAAGTACAGCACACATCTTTAAAGAACTGGATTTTCAGGTGGAGCTGAAGGTTCTGCATTGTGTTTTAATTTCATAAGGTCAGTGCCTATCACCTTTTCATGAGTCATCATGATTGACTACAACTATCAGTTTCATTAAAGATGTATGCTGTCCAATCATTCCAGCCTGGAAAAAGACATGAGAAACTTCTGACCACACCTGTAGGTACAAATACCTCAAATGTATATTTAGGTTTAATGTTTGGGTCAGTGTACTTCGTACTTTGCACCCCTGACCTACCTTGAACGTGATCTCTTCCTAAGTGAAGGGCTCACGGATCTGGATTCCCTCTTGTAGCCTCTGCGCGGTGACTTGGATTTTTTCTGCTTCTTTGATGACTTCTCCTCTTTTTTCCTGTGTGGAGACTTCGATCTTTTCCTTTTCTTTCCAGACGATTTCACGTTTGCAGGAAAGGACTTTGGATATTCTGATGCCTTGCACTGAAGGAAGCTGGGCTCGGTGGTCAAGTAAGGTTCAGCAGATATGGACTGGCTTGGCATGGACTTGGATACAGCAGAAGCTGACGTTTCTAGAGCATCACATGACAAAGACATTAACTGAGCACAGCATCATAAATAAAAAGCCTTGCTCACAGGATTGGTATGAAGCTACAAAGCATCTGTTTTGCTTCTAAAAAGATTAAATCTAAGCCACAAAGATGTGAAATGATGGAGGTCTGTGGACTCTTGGCTTTAATTCAATAGATTCACATCTAAAATTGAAGGTTTTAGGAATTCAGCAAAGGTAACTGGATGGTTGTCCATCAGTAAGTTTAGAGAGGCATCTCTATGATCACATCTACCACATATGCAGTATGTATGGTAGGGTATACATGAATCATCCATCTTTTAGTCAACAACATACCCATTACATATTTGTTAATACCTTTTGTGAAAGATGCAGTAGTGCTGAGTATCCTCCTGGATACGTGGTATTTATACTGTTTGAACACTGATTTACTCAAACTCAAAATTAAGCATTTTAATATTTTGAATTATTAGATTTCTGAGGGCATAATCATCAAAATTACATTTAAAAAAGGCTCAAAATACACTGTATGGACAAAAGTACTGAGCCTCCAACATCATGGAAAGCCTGCCATGAAGCTCCCAGCATGCAGTTTGTGCTGATGTTAATGGCAGAGCAGGTTTGGACCTTATTAATCAGCAGAGCTTTGGCAGTGTTTACACACCATTAGCATTAGAGGAGCCCGCTCTGTAACGTCACATGATCTGCCAAACTGTGGCTGAGTTACCACGGTTCCTGAACACATCTGACATCTGACAGTTTATCATGAAATATCTCAGAGGGAAGAAACTGCTCTAAATGAATTACTGGAACAGCAGCATCCAGTTACAGCAGCACACTGTAACTCAGCGAGCTCTTTAGAATGACCCAATTTTTATTAATGTCTGTAAAGGCAGACTGCACGGATCGCAGCCTGACACACCTGTGGCAACAGGACTGATAAACAGCTGAAGTCAAAGAGCCGTGGCCCAACATTTCTGTCCATGTACTGCATTTGGATTTATTCAAACAAGTCTTACCTAGTTTTTCTGGTTCCTCTCCTTTCCTGTCTCCTGACACACTCTGGTTTGGGATCTGCAGCTCTGTTACGCCCGGCTCACTCAGCTCCCCTGCTTGTATATTACATTCAGTGGAGCTGAGGGTACCCTGAGTTTGCTGGAGCCACTTGGGAGGCCATTGGTGGGACTGAAAGGATTCATCTAAATCTTTCTTCTCTGAGGAGCTGAAGTAACATCACAATGACAGATATATTCTTCTATGTACCATGTAAGCAGCCTGCTATTACCTTTTATACTACATATACATCAGCAGTATTATCATCAGTCATATACCCGAGTGTTTCAGTACATTTATTTGCACAAAGATCATCAGACTGTGAATGATCCAAAGAATCATAACGAGTGGTAGTTTCCTCCAGAGTGAGTGAGACACAGCCTGTCGATGGGCCACCGTACTGCTTTGGCCTTTTCAGTAAACACATTTTACAGCCACAAAGTTGCTCTGATTTCTTTTGCATAAACTGGCCAATAGTGCAGGTATCACAGTCTTAAAAAAGACATTTTTAAATATGAAGGTCAAGTGGGTCAACCACAAATCTGAGGATGGTATTAGGTTAGTCCCTAGGTCTTCCAGTTAACCCAAAAATCATTAACAGCAAACTCAATGACTCAATGACCTGGAAAAATGTTAAGTGACTGCTGCATTTACTGTTCTACACTAGACTGAAAAAAGCATCCCCTCATCTGCCTTCATACACGTATGAACTTGAGCAACACCCCATTCTTAATCCAGCTCTTCCAGGAAGGCTTTCCACACCAAACTGGCTCATCCACGTCTTTATGGAGCTGCTTTGTGCACTGGTGTGCAGTCATGTTGGAACAGGAAGGAGCCATCCCCAAACTGTTCCCACAGAGTTGGAGCATCAAACTGTCCCAAATGTCTTGGTGTGCTGAAGCATTAAGAGTTCCTTTGACTGGAACTAAGGGGCTGAGCCCAACTCCCCCACACCATAACCCCCCTCCACCAAACTTTACACAATGCAGTCAGACAGGTACCGTTCCCATGGCAACCACCAAACCCAGACTCCTCCCTCAGATTGGCAGATGGAGAAGTGTGATTCATCCCTCCAGAGAACACGTCTCCACTGCTCTAGAGTCCAGTGGTGGCGTGCTTTACACCACTGCATCCAATACTTTGCATTGAGCTTGGTGATGTAAGGCTTGGATGCAGCTGCCATGGAAACCCATTCCATGAAGCTCCATCATCAGCAGACAAAGGAAAATAAGTTTGTAGAAAAGTTAAGGAGAATGACCTTGACCTTACCTGGAGCGTGTCCTGTGGCCTTGTGTACTGGACAGGGAGCGAGTCCTAGACCTTTGACGGTAGTGTCTACTCTGAGCGTCAGAGTTCCTCAGTGAGCAGGAATGTGGGTGGGAGCAGGAATGTGACAGTGAACTACAATCCTTTCTGCCATGTCTTTCCTCATCTCCTATTCCTTTATTGGAGCTGTCCTGTTAGAGAACAATAAAGAAAGAAGCCTCATTTTTTTCTTTCTTATGTGGCACTTTTATACAGAGTTAGCTCAGGTTAAACAGACTGCTACTTTCTACTCTATTTGAGCACTCAAAGTGCTTTCTTACACCTGTGGTCACGAGCTTTGGGTAGTGACCGAAGAATAAGATCATGAACACAAGCAGCAGAAATAAGTTTCCTCTGAAGGGTGGCTGGCCTCTTCCTTAGAGATAGGGTGAGGAGTGCGGCCATTCGGGAGGGGCTCAGAGTAGAGCCGCTGCTCCTCCACATCAAGAGAAGCCAGTTGAGGTGGTTCGGGCATCTGATTACGATGCATCCTGGATGCCTACTTGGGTGAGGCACCGGGGCAGACCCAGGACACGCCTTGGGGCGCTTGACCATAGTTGAGTAGTTGAGGTTATTTCTGATGTTCTTCCTCAGACCTCTAAAGATAAAACAGTAGAGCTGACAGTCTGACTCTGGAGACCAAACTGATGGAGACAAACATGCTCATGGTTGTGCTTCTCACCTTAATCAGGCACTGAACACTGCTGGGTTATAGTCGGTGACCAACCTCCCATCAGCTGCAATAATCTTAACCTTATAATCAAACAATAGCTGTTTGCTGTCTGCACAGGTTCAAAGTCAGCGCTACGGGCTCAGCAGGAAGCAGTCTAAAGATAGCAGGAGTGCTGCAGATCCAGAGGCGCAAAGGAGAATGATCTTAAAGGGGAGATGGGCCAAACTTGAACTGTGTGCCAATCACTGTAATATTATTGCAAGTTCATAGTAGCAAGGAACAAAATACCAACATCCACACAAGACTTAAACTCTTAGATTTAGTTTATAATCAGCATATTTAAGAATTCTCTGTATAAGCCAAAGAAATAATAAACATTGTTTATTACAGTGAAACAGAAAAGAGTTAGCGCATGCAGGCTAAACTGGGCCCAGTGCACCCTGTGTCAGACACTGGCCACACAAATGCAGGACATACACGCGTCCCAGGATGATTAGTGCAACTAAACAGAGCAACTGTGACAGGATTGTGTAAGAGAAGAAGCTGTCAGGCTGAAGTAAGGCCCTCAGAAGCACAGCAGGGTATACATTTAAGGAGTTAGCTACTTTCACAATTACTTGTGAAAGCTACTAACAAATCAAAGACATGTGTTTGCTCCTATGAATATTAGAAGCAAATGAGTAAATGTGTATTAGTAAGTCACTAAAGCTGACTTATGCACTGTGGACATAATGAAAGTGCGCTGTTGTCACCTGCTTTGGGATTATGTCCGGCAGCTCCTCTCTCCGTTTCAGTTTGGTATGCTTTAACACAAATGCAGAGTCGGAGTCGGAGGAATCTTCTTCATCTTTCCTCCTTTTCTTCTTCTTCCTCTTTCCTGCTGAGTGCTGCTTGCGGCATCTGGATTTACTCTCATGACCCCCACCTGGAACACAGGTGAGCAGCTGTGTGTTGGTGCAGCAACAAATAATGTGTGTGACATATAAAGAGGGCTGACAGCATCTGGTGCTGCAGCCAGGAAAGCTGTCTGGATAAGGTGCACCTCAGCCACGACTCAATGAACGTGATGAGACAGTGTTGGAGAGAAATGGCCCAACACGGCACTAATGTGACTCTGATAGAGCAGATGTTGCTGTGACTCACATCTGTTTTTGGTCCTGCTTCTTTGTTTTTACTAAACTAAAAGATGAAAATATGTTTCCACCGTTTCAGTCCAATTAGACAACAAACACAGAGCTCCTGTGTCTTCTCCTAATCACTCCGACCTGGATGAGGAGCAGGACGTGTGAAAGGAGGAGCGTGGAGCTCAGAGAGTCCGACTGCACCTAATTATGATCTGCTGTGGTCACACTACAACATGCCAAAGACGGACAACAACAAAAGCTCATCTTAGATGACGGCCACTCGTCAGTGATGCTCACGCTTCAGTTTAGATCAATGATTTGACAGTGTGATGATATGAACTGATCTGGAGGCCAGAACACAGCAGGACCAGAGTCCCTGCAGAGCAGCAGGATGACATGAAGAACCGCCACCACGGAGAACCTTTCAGCTGCTTCTGGGAGAACATGAGGAGCAGAGAACCTGGGCCAGCTTGTCAGCAGGGACTGAACTTTAAAATAAGAGCACAGGGCCGGCCCACGGAAAAGATCCTTTCAAAAAGTGTGGAAAATTAGCAGCTGCTAATATCCCAAGTGTGCCTGTGGTAAACTCTGGCTGCTGAAACAGTTGGCAGTATAATAAAGAGGCTTACCTCGCTCAGTGTTTGTTTCTGCTGCTGCTCCTCTTCTATGAAGCAAAGAGAAAACCTGAGTCAGGAACATTTACAAAGTGGGAATTAACAGGAAAATGGCAGGAAGCTATTGAGATCCACCCACAATGAACCCACTATGGATCACAGCCTTATCCCACTTTACTCATGCAGGGGGACATAAAGCATACCCACTAAAGTAAAATGGCCCCTGGATTATAACAGGCCGTATTCTCCCAGCGTGACGCTTTCTGAAGCTCCCTGAGTCTTCTTTGCTTGGGCCAAACATCAGACTTCCAGTTTGACCTTCAAATGTCAGCATCAGCTCTACAGGTGGGACTTTTCCCTCTCTCTAAGAAATCAAACACATGACTGAATTTCACTCACCGTGACTGATGTTTAGCTCTTTGCTTCAGCTCTGCGCCGCAGTCTGAGCTACTCTCCTTCTCTCGGTTCCTCTTCTTTCTCTTGCTTTTGTGTTTTTTGTGTTTCTTGTGTGAAGTGCTGCTTCTGAAGTCTCTGTGTGTCTTTGCAGAGGCCTTTGGTGCTCCATCCATTTCTCTGCAGTCCCCCCCTCTTTCAGCATCACTGAAGGACACAAGCAGAGAAAACAGGACTGAAACAGGCCTGCTAAACGTCCAGTATCATGAAGCCTGTTTCTGGACCTCTTGTTGCACTGTCACAGTCAGATGAGGTGTTGCCTGTTGCAGCTTTGAGATGATCTTATGAATAGAAACAGATTGTGACATTAGACAGAAAACCCTCAGCCCTCATTAACTGCTTTTAACCCTGACATGCTTCATTTCAGCCCCCCGAGCGCAGCGATGGCTCCTAGCACTGCAGTCACATTTCAATGGAAACAAATGCAGCAGCGTTTCTGACATTTCTTCGCTTTCAGCTTCTGTTTGCTAAGTTGTGCAGCAGCCGCTCGCTGCAGGAGGCTGACATGTCTGCTCGGTGCCTTCCAAATTACAGCTGTCTGACAGCAACACAAACAAACTACATACGCTTGGTCTTCATGCTGGTCTTCAATTTCCCGGATTTTATTTAATATGAAATCTTGGAAAATTTGCTCTATGTTGGCCGCCATGTTTTAATGTGCACCGCATTGGCGTTCCGGGTGGGAACTGAAGCTCTGCCGCGACGTTCCGGCTAAATGTGTGTTGTTCCTACAGCAGAGGCCGCAGTGCGACACTGAAGCTTCGATACGCGCTTCGGACCCTGGGCTCACACTTCCACACAACCGCTGCTTCCAAGCTTGCTTTGAGGCGATGTCCTCCCAAAGTAATGTAGTCATCCTAATCCTGTATTTAACAGCTTCTCTATTGAACTGAGTCTAACTGATGCTTGGAGTCATCTTCACTGGGTTCTCAGTACTTTTGGTTCCGCTCAAGTTATAGTTTAAAATCCAGAATTGACCATTGGCTAATCTCAACCCACCTGCTGAGCTACAAAGTAAGTTCTAGTATATGAGCAGCTTATATGTTATTTTCTTAGATATTAGTTCTAAAGCAAGAAATACTTATTCAGACAAATATTGGAAATTCAATTCAAGTCTGCTAAATAATGATGAATACTGCTAAAGTATTATATCTCTAATTGAAGAAATGAAGTCCTCCAAAGAGCTCACCTCTCCAGTCAAGCAACAGGAGTTCCTCACCATTAAAAGAAATCTGCCAAATTCCTATTAAATCAGAAATAAAATACTTGGGTATTCACCTCACTAAGGACCCAAAAATGACTCATTTTTGGGTCCTTAGTGAGGTGAATCTATAAAATCTATAAAAAGTAAATCTATAAAAATTAAAATTAATGAGTGTAAATGTAAATTAAACATTTGGCTCCAAAGAGATTTATCAATCTTAGGTCGAATATATCTGACCAAAATGGAAAGTTTATCAAGATGTATATACCCAATGTACTCTAATGCCATTTCAAATCAAATGATAAAATCTATCAACCAAATAAATCTTAATTTTATCTGGAGGAACAGACCACATTATCTGAAAAAAGGTCATATGGTGAAAGAAGCTTGTGATGGAGGGTTAAAAGTGATTGATATGGATTGTCTCAATGGGCCTTGAAGGTCAACTGGCTGAAATCTTGGATCAGAGCTCATTCTGGTTCTGGTTTCATAACCACTTATTAAACAAAGTTGGTGGCTTAAGTTTTCTGCTCATCTCTGATTTTGATGTTAACAAGATTCCTGTTTCATTGTCAGAATTTCATAAACAGGTATTATAGTGGAAAACGATATATGTACATAACTACTCGCCCCACTCTATTATCGTATGGAACAACAAATACATACTGCATCGTAACAAAAGAGTTAATATGAATATCTTCCTGCGCCTATTATATCTGTTTCAATGTATCCCAATATTCTCTTTTTCCTTTTTTCCACAGAATAAATAAAGTTAATTTGGAAGCAGAAACTGTCCCGACTGCACATTAGGTGTTACAGAATCCTAAGGCTTTGGGTGGAATGGCTTTACCCAATCTTCTGTACTATTACTGGTCAACAAATATAAGAAACTTGAACTACTGGGTCCAGTACCAGGATACGGGCTCTCCCCCATCATGGCTCATTATGGAGGCAAATTTGGTCTGTCTGCTGTATCTTTGATGGGTGTGTTCTTGAAGAAAAAACCTAGCTGACAAAGTCTTGATGCATATACAAAGTTTATTGGAAAAACAGACCATGTCAAAAAGATGGTCCTTGAGTCACCTGGGAGAGGCTAAAGTCAATCATCCTATCTCAGTTTCAAAAGAGGAATCACAAAGTTCTGTTCTCCCTGACCAACTCCCACCTTCCTGACTTTTACCATATATAGGTATGGAGAGCAACTTCAACCAGTCATACAGTTGTTTATCATATGGATGCGTGGTCAGTTCCTCATTTGGATAGAGGTATCCCAGTATGGGGCCCCATGTGCATACTTTTTTGGTGGCGTCAATGCAGGCCTAAACTCAAGGCCTTCATCCTAAAGGAAGAAACCATACATACATAGATGCAGTTTAACATAGCAGTTTAAGTCATAGTAGATCAGACACCACATGTCCAACCTCATTCAAAGCTCTATTATACTCTGCTCTGCAATCTTCTCCTTCCAAATACACTAAAAACACAATTGTGGCCTCTTTTCCTAAAATTTGGTTCCAATTTAGACGCCACCTTAGCTCACGAGGACCCTCAGTCAGTGCACCACTCGCAGCTAATCCTAACTTGTGTTTTTCACAGTGTTTTTCTGGGCCTCAGGCGAGGCCTAGACTCCTCTCCCTCCTCTTTGTGTGGTGGCTGTTGACGACATGCACACACAGGACACAATGGCGAGCCTGACCCACGAGACTGGAGCTTAAAGACGCGACAGCAGCCGGATCAGCAGCATCCGGTTTGATATGGCTCATAAAGAGACAGTTTGGGGCTTCACTGCTTTATTGCAGCGGGATTCTGGAGTTTCCTTTTCCTGTCTGCTTTGAAGCATCAGACTGACACTGAGCTGAGCTCAAACAGGATGTTCTGGACTCAAATACTGAGTCTGGTTCTCTGGCTTT